>NC_082352.1:9570249-9870249 GCF_027477595.1 Haemorhous mexicanus | reverse complement strand
CCAGCAATAACCTCTTGCTCTGCCAGACAGCCTGGTTAAGTCCACAGTGTATTAACCACCTTTTGACATGTCTTTACAGTCCTTTTGAAAGGCTTTTTTTCCAAGCTCTTATGTAGCTAATGGGTTGTGTCTCTTCTGGGAGTTAAAATATCCTAATGAGATTAACTCATTTAATAACTGCCCATCACTTAGTTGCTGATACTCTTTTACTTGTGGCACTGGAAGGGAGAGCTGTCTGAAAATGTTAGCGCTGCTTGGAGATGATTTCTCTTTGAATGTTTTTACTTTATTACATTTCCCACCCTAGATAAGCCAGCATCCTTTCCCCATCACACAAATGGATTGGTCGATGTGGTAACAATCTTCCTCCCTTCAGGTTGGTCAGGCAAAGGTGACAGGTTCTGCCCTGACATTGCCTCCTTCCTTAAGGAACAAGACTTAAATCTCCCTGTGACTAATTAGTTGTCTCTTAAAGAATGGATTTTGTTGCTCACACAAACAGAATAGCACTGTTGCCTTCCACAGATCCCAGGAAGGAAAAAACAAAGGACTTCACCTTTTTGACTTCACCTGAAATTTTACAAATTAGCAACAACCCCCCCACCCCCCAAAATTATACAACCAACTCCCAAATAAAATATACATAGGAATATTTATTAAACAGCAAACACCATAGCAGAAAACACAGAGTAGCACTGAACATGCATGATGGTGTCAGGTGGCAGGAGGCATTGCCTCCTTTTAACAGAGGTGGTCCAAGTCTCATTTCTGCTGTGTTGTTCATGTCCCAGTGGTCAGGGGAAGTTTATTAGTGAGTGGCTCTTTGGGGCAAGGCCAGAAAGGAGTTTTGTTTTGGAATGCCTCCTGCAGGGAGCAGATGAACCTTGGCTTTTATGGAGGTGACAGAGGTGCCAGGAAGGAGTCCAGGCAGTGAGACCTGGTTTGGCTGTGGAGTTACGCTGGTTGCTCCAGTTTCAAGAAAAAAATGTTCTGTCCCTGGACAGAGGACTCGAGTAGTGCCAAGCCTGTGAGATTCCTTTGAGGAGCTGGCTGGCTGCTTGGGTTGCTGGCATGCTTTATCTTTAACGAGCCTGGGAGTTTCCCAGCACAGTTGCTCAAGGAGGGCTCCAGAGAAACAAGGAGCTGCTGCAGTGACCTTGCACGTCCACATGGGCAGGAGCATGTGTGCTTACAGGAGCAGCCTTTGGGAAAATAGCAGAGCAAAGCTCTAATTTGAGAAATCCCCACAGCACCACCAGCACACAGCCACACTGTTTAAGGCATGGTCTGAAGAAGTTTGATCTTTCAGTCCGGTTAATGAGCCCACACTTGAAAATGAGGCGTGCTTTTATGATGACTGATTTAGACCATACTGCTATTGTGATGACCCTAGTGTAAAACCAACAATTTCATTTATAGTTCTTAAGGATATAAAACAGAATTACATGAACATTTAAAAGACATAAGGTATTTTTCTTATAGGCTATGCTGCTCAAGTGTTTGTCTTCACACAGTCTTTCTGCTTGTTTCTAAATAAAGCTCTGCTTTCTTCATAGTCACTGTCCAGGAAGCTTGAAGGGTGCTCTGTTTGCTCCACTGACAAAATCTGTTGACTCAGAAGTTGGATTAATATTTAAAGTAAGACAGCACATTGATGCTGATTTAGAAGTGAATGTATGCAGTTATCTCTTGCGCTTTTCACAGATATCAGTGATGACAGATTTCAATATCACATTCAGCATTACTCTAGGAAAGGATGTGCTCAGCCCAGGATGCAGTCCGTGGTGCGAGGTGTGCTCTGGAAATGCAAAATAATAACAGCTTATGTTAGTAGAATCAAGCATTGATTACATGTGCTTTGATGTGAAGAGCCACACCACTGACTGAACTTGGAGCAGCTGTCAGGGACTGAGTCACCATGTGATCATTTTTAGTCAAGCAGTTTCTGAATCATGGGCCTATAATTGCTTCAGATTCCTGTTATTGATCTCTTATGTCAAAATAATTGAACTTTATGGCTGACTTCTGATGCTTATTGAGAAATCATATAATTACTTCCAACTAGCTGGGAGTCAATAGCAGTTGAGTACATACCACTATTCAGAGTGCTTGATATATAACTTTTCTTCCAAATCAAACCAAAATCTACAATATATTAATAAATCTAGCAGTCTGGATACATGGTCCTAAGTTACATAATTGCATCACCTAATATTTGTAGTACCTGGAATATCTGTTATGTGTTTGCATATAATGTATACCAGCCTCAGTCCCAGCCCTCCAAGCTCTGGCCTCTGTGCCTGCAGAGCCTGGCAGAGTCTGCATGGATGCAGCAGCTGGACACAGGGAGCACAGCTTGAGGTCTTGCTGGCCCAGCAAATGCTGGGAAATGCTGGGGGCCAGCACATTTTATTGTGCTGAGGCTGGTGGGGACATGCCCTATAAAACACAAAAAACTTCTTCTCTTTCCATTTGAAGTTCACACCAGTCTAGAAAATCCTGTCCTGTATATCACTTTCTCTTTTCAGCTTTGCCTTTGCTCCTTTGCTGATACCAATAAACCGTCTGGAGCCTTATTTACAAACCCCTGTATCCAGCACACAGACATCCTTGTCCTCCTTCAGAGTAGACATAAATGCACAGTCTCTACTTCAAAAAAGCTCATACTCCTACATTTCCACAAAAACCTATCATTTTTGTTGACTGCAGGGTGGTGACAAATAAACAGTTGCAATCCTTTTGAACAGGCAGTTTAAAAAAGCTCCCCGAGAAGCTGAGGCTCTTTTTCTAGAATGATTTAAAGCTGACAATTTTTGCACCCCACTGCTGATGGGGAATAGACTCTATGCACACACAGGGCAGGAAAGGGATGTAGGTGATAAAAGATGTTTTACTTGAAGGTAATGAAGACTTCATGTGGCCTCATTGAGTAGCTTTATCCCTCAATTTTTAGATCAAATCTTACCTAAAAAGCCCATTAGCTGAGTCTTCTTTCCCATGTAATCACTGTGCTGCTAGTACAGGTTTTATTCACATCTGTATTTCTTTAAGTATTGTTTTACTATTTTTCTTTCCTTAAGAGGAATGAAGCAATAATCAGCCAGTACATTTAGTACCTACTCACATTAATATCTAGACAATGCAGTGATTTGGAATTCTTTACACCTTTTTGCAGGTTTTTCATTATATTTCCTAGTGTCTTGAGGATGCCTTTCCTCATGACATTTTACAATAAACCTTTGCAAAATGAATAGCTTTCATTATGAAATCAATGATATTCCCTCTAAACTTCAGGGGCAATGTCAAAGAAAAGCTACTATAATTGCTAATGCTGAGCAGTTTTTTATGACCAAACTCTACTTTCCAGATGTCACAGCAATACAGTCATCACCTTCCTCAGCACTTTTGCCCTCCCTTGTCACTATAGCTCTCTCAAGAAAGTGATTGTCAGCCATGTCTTTTTCTGTTGCTATGTCTTTACTCTGTTTTATGCTTGAATTAAGCATTAAAGCTACCCTTTTAAGCAGAAATGGTGTTTATACCTGTGACTCTGCATAGCAGGAACCTCTGAGCCCTGTCTCACCTAAAACATGATATAAGGATGAATTTTAATTCTGAAGAAAAAATGTAGTTATTAAGAACTTGATGTATCAAGTATCTATAATTCCTTTTTCTTGTTTCCAAAGATCTGCCATGCAGACACTGAGTACTGCCTGTGACCAGCCCACTGCAGTCCATTCTTCTGAGTACTATCTCAGAGATTTTAATTTGAGGTAGAGTCCATAGCAGCATTATTAAGGAGCCAAATCCAGTGTGTTTATTAGCACACTGGGGTGCTTGCTGCATGCCCTGGCTGGCCCCAGGTGTGGCACTCTGCTCAGTTTGGTCCTGCCTGGCACAGGGACTCTGGGGCCCAGAGGAACTGTCTGCACAGAGGGCTTCCCAGGACTGCTGTGTCAGCTGTAGACATGGAAGTTCCTCAAAATTCTGATCAAAAATAAATTAGGCACATTTTTCTCTTAAAGTGGACCTTTGATCTTATGCGTTTATGTATTCCAGCAACAGAGGGAATGCAAACTAATAGGCTTGGTAAAAGCCTTAGGAAGTCAGCAGCTGTTCATTAAATCAGATACTGCGGCTGTTGCACTTCTCAAAATCTTTCCAAGGTGCAAAACTGCATCAGCTTGTTCTCTCTCAGAGAGACATGGTTTCTCCCACTTCCATTTTTTAAGGTTCACAAGAAAATGCAATCAAAATCCTAGCAGTTTTTCAGCATCTTGGTACTCCCTTGATTAGTATTCTCTTGATTATAAACAGTTTTATGTGTCTTCCTATTTTTAGTGCAGAAATAGGCATCTGAGTCATTAATTTGTTTGCCTTCTTTGAGGCCATTGAAATGTGGAAAAGATGAGTTAGCTGCCCCTGGCTACAGTGGGGGCTATAATGGACATGGTGACAGGCAGACTTACAGCAGGATCATGCTACCAGACATTACAACTACAGTTCACTCAGGGAAATTACTTTGACTTCTTTAAGTAACGCTGTAGTTAAACAATTCTTTAAAGCCTGTATTTAGATGGTTGCATTTTTGTCATAACCAGGGTACCATACCATTGGTTTTCCTGATGCTCTGTTTCCCTGCAAAGGCTTACAATTGTCTTATCTCATTTCCTGTCTTAATTGCTTTAAATGCATTGACAAGCACAACTGACCAGTTATTAGTACTTTTTCTCATCTTGTCTCATTTGTTATCCATGATGCTCTTCCATGTTGTAATTACTTTTCAATTTTTCATGACTCAAAATAGGAGGTGTACATAATGAATATAAATAGCAAATTGATTAAATGTAACATGCATTGTAGCACCAGTGAGATTGTCATTTGCTATTAATGAGAAAGATTTGTCAGGTGCTTGTGAATAGGCTTGTGATGCACAGCAATCCAAACCTAACGGTGTAAGGCTGTGACTGACTTTCTGCAGTATTATTGTGATCCAACACAAAAGGAGGCTGTGCATGATTTTCAGGCTGGATTTGTATTCCTCTGGTTTGGTGCCATCTTAACTTTTTGGGCTTTAATAGCAAAACATTCAGGTCAGGTTAACTGGGAATATTCCAATAAATGATATGTCACTGTAAGGCACCAAATTTAAAAGCCTGAGTCCTTTTGTAGGAGTTAAAATACTGATTTCTACAATACTGAAATTTAATAAGGCCCTGGCCTGCACTGGTGTCCAGCACCACAGCAGTCAGGCAGTTCATGCAAGAAATACAGGAGCCTGCTGTTCAGGTCTCTGTGCCAGATTTAACCAGGCACACAAATACTTGAGTTTGCATCCTTACCAAGGCTCCAGCCAGCAGGCACTGCCCTGCTCCAGAGCTCTGTCCTACTGCTCCTGCTCCAACTGCTTCATTGTGCATAGATAAATAACCATTGAGAACTGCTCCTCTGTGAATGGCAGGGAAGTTCTGCCATTAGAGCTGGTGGCTTTGAGAGGTCTCCCCATGTCAATGTCTGACAAGAAGTTCATTTGATAGCCAGAATTTTCTTTTGTGATATGAGGAAAGTTCTCTTCAATGATTGCAGTGAAACAGATAGAAAAGCTTAAGAATGAAAACAGCCATATAGGAAATTGCTTCTGAACCTTGAGCCTTAAGCCTGAAAATCCAAACCGCTGAATCCTTGTCCCCTCCATGAAATTTTCTAATTTCACTCTGCATTAACAAAGATTTGGTGTTTTTCAGAGTCAGAGCCTTGATAGTACTTTAGTTCTTTGTTGATGTACATTGATTTTGCTCATTAACTTCAAAAATATTTGCACCAGGTGAAGATGTGACTGATGGTCAGTTTGTTCAAGCCTTAACATACTCAGTTAAGAACAACAAAAAGCAGTTTTTCTTCCAAATTGCATTTTACAGTGTGAACATCAGTATTATTTACCTGAATCTAACAAAGATTAAACCTGAAGATTAAACCTTTTTATTTAATTATTTCAGCTTCTGCTTTCATAAGTGAATGTAGGGACTTTATTAGCAATATTTAAAACAAAAATTTTGATCATAAAGCCTTTGAAGAACTAAATAAAAATGCTATCCAGTTGTTATGCATCACAAGAAGAAAAGAATCTCTGAAATTTACTCTGAAATTAGAGACTTTAATCTGCATAATTTATACACTGAGTATTCATAAAAAGGACTACAATTGAAACTCACCTGTCATCAAAAGTAAAAGGATGGAAACAATAGCTAAGACTGAGGCAGGGAAATGGTATTATGGATGTTATTTCCTAAATATTTGCTAAGGAAGGGTTTCTACCAGTTACTGAGGAAATTAAGGGAAAGTGACAAAGCAACAATCATTTCCAAGTAATAGTTCTTTTTTCTTTTCATTATCTGAGCTGTCTGCCCTCAGATCTGCTGCATTGTTCAGATTTAAAAACATTTCCTGCTGTAATAGACAAGGCAGGGACTGTCCACCAGGCAGGGAGGAGGGCTGGGCTCCTGCAGAGCAGCTCCACCAGGCTGGGCTCTGCTGCCTCCAGCCCTGGCTGTGCCCAGCTGGGCAAGGCTCAGAGCTGGGCTTGATTAAACCAGTCAAAACTGGGATACAATTTTAAAATAATAAGATGGACTTCTCCCATTCTCCTTACATTTTTTTTCCCTGCCTCCTAACCCCCCAGAGGGACTAGATTGCTTTTTCTTGCCTTTGGAAACACTTTTGGCTCCTCGGGGTTTTTGCTCTTTGCCCTGCTCCTGGCAGAGGTTATCCTAGGAGTGCCTGTTTTATCTCCAGAGGGGATCTCATTGCTAAACAAGAGTCCTGGGCAGGATTTACACCCTTCCTCTGGAAACACCAGAAGCTTGTGTCAATTTCTGCTCTTTCATATTCCTGTCAGCTTGTCAGGGACTATCATTCATAAAAAATTTAACAGAGGAAACCTGACAGGATTGGTCTCTTGGTGCTACAACAAAATAAATATTTAATAATGACATGATGATACATTTCCACTAAACAGCTGACATTCTGCACTTCAGCACAATGGGCTAATAGTTCTCTTTATGACTATGGTCCCAGTAAAGTACTTATGCAACAGGTTGATAGACCAAAGCCCAGTGAGCAATGCAGAGCCAACATCTTACAGTTGAAGGGGCAGAAATCCCCAGTGATTTTCTCACAAAATATCACTTTTTGTGGACTCTGAGTTTCAGTGTTCTTGGCCCAGAATTTTTATGTATGTTTGCCCACATCCACTGCTCATCCAAAGGTGTGCCATCCACTTGCTGGAAGTACTACATCATGTCTCCAGACCTTGCAGTGATTCCAGGTGCTTGTTCCAGATGTTTTATTGACAGTTTAGTGACAGCTGTAGCCATACTCTTCAATAAGTTGGTTTTTAATTCTGAATTTTAAATTTTGAAATTTATGCTGTTACTACTGAAGTCCATGAATTGTTCCTCTGACAGTTTGGGACACTATGTGGAGCAGCAAATTATCAAGCTTTATCACCCTTTCTCTTCCATTTATGCACTTTTTCTCATGAACAACGTCGTGTGGAACTGTTTGACTTGAGAGAGGAACAAGGTATTTTTGCCTTTAAAAATGTACCTTTTTGATGCACCTATCTAATTAGTTTTCTCTAGTCTTCCACAGTACTTCTTGAACGTTACCATTTGAAACCAGACTTGGTTCATAACTGGAAAATTATTAAAAAATATTTTTCTTCTACTGGCCCTTTCCCCTGTGTTTGAAACGATGTAAATAACAAAACAACAACAGTCTGATCAAACTTACTGCTTCTTCACTACTTGTAGTTTTACTTCTTTGTTCAATAACTCATGGCACCACACAGACTGACTAGTTTGAGGTAGATAAGTGCACAGTGGTTATTTGTCCAATTAAATACAGCTCTTCTCTACACCCATGACTAAAAAATCTGTGTCCCTCAGTCAAGTGGGGGTGAAGGCCAGGCAGTGTGAGCAGCACAGAGTGTTCTCCATCCCACCTGTGGTGATACTGGACTGGTTCAGCCTGAAAAAAGCAGATTGTACAGAGTCTGGGTAGGTTGATAGACCTGACACAAGACCTGCTAAATTCTCCCTCTGAGCTACTTTCAAATGTGGGGCCTCCAGGCTGAGCTTCAGCTAGCACTGCATCTGATATATGTGCAAGCGTAAGGAATCTTTGCCTGCCTTTCTTTTCCACTCATGGAAATATTCTAATTAGTTATTTCAGGTGGGAGAAGGGAAAGGAATTTGAAGCAGGGCAAATGTGCAACTGTTGATTTTGCAGTAGTTCTGTCAAAAAAATATATTCTACTTTTAATACATACCATTTGGAAAGCAAAGCCCCTTTTAAAATGCTTCAGAACTCATGTCCTTTTTAATTGCCTGGAATTCATGGTGGTTGTGTGAGAAAGCCATAAACATATACAATCATAAAAACACATTTAGACAACCCAAACAGAATCAGTGCCATATTATTTTAGTTTATTATTCCTAGTGGAGTACAGATTGGTCTTCCTACTTTGATATTTATTTATACCAAGGAACTACAAGAACATAAATGCCACTCTTGGGATAATCCTAATGCTGGGGCCGAACAGAATACACATTGCATCTGTCTCATTTGCAGTAAAATGAAGGAGTGTTTAGGTGTAATCCTGCTAATGAAGGACTAAGTTGAAGGTCAAATGTAGCCTTCAGAATGAATGTGAAGCTGAGAGAACTGCAATTCTGCATTAAAAACTTTTCTTAAAATATCAAATAACTAAGATGCAAAAAAGAATGTAGCTCTTTGGTTTTATTATTCTCTTTTCTTTGAGGGTTGTGTTCAAAATTTAAGTGCTCATATGAAAAATTAATGATGGGTTTTTGCTAGACAGAAAGCCTTTTTATTTTGCACATGATTAACAAAGAAAACTCAATGCAAAAGTGAGATGCTCAGCAGGGGGTGGCTGTTTCAGAGTCCAGCTCTCAGCTTCACACCATAACATTTATTGACATGGGAAAATACCCACTTTTATCCAAAGACAGTTAAACACATAGGATATGTGCAGGGCTGTATGTCCTGAATAACAAGGAACAGATTCTCCACAAAGGAAAATGTCAAGCAAGATAAACAAACAGCCTAGCAGCAGGCTGGCCCTGCTGCCTCTGGGCCGCTCCGAGTGTACTGCAGAGCCCAGTGCAACGTTAGTCTTTTGCTGGTTATTGTCAGGAAGTAGATTATGGGCTGCAAGGCTGCAGGGTGACTTCAGACAGTCTGCCTGCAGCAGAAGAGAAGCCAAGGACGTGTAGGCAGGGTAGAATATAAAGCAGAGCTGCACTCTGCTCACAGGCTGGTTTGATTTCATGCTCCTCACCTACAAAGTTCTCATCTGGGGGGAGTCTGGGTATTTTTCCCACAGGTCTTTTCCAACAGTGTAAAATCACAGAGTAGGCTCATAGGAGCTTGTGCAACTGAAAACTTTAACCCTGTCATTTCTGTGCCCACCCCTCAGTTTTTATAACTTCTTGTTTTGATCTAGTCAGCCAACTCTGAGCATTTTCTGGAATTCAGAAGGGCCATCTGCTACCCACACATTCAAGAAGAAAGCCTCACAAAAAAGGTATGGCTTTTGCAAATTATAATGGAATTATAATGAGTCTTACTTATTTCAAGCTTAAAAAAATATTCACATCTGTTACTAGTGTGTATTTATGATTTGTTCCTAAATACAGGAGACTTTTATAAATAACTGTTAAATATAACAATACACTGCAAAGAGCTGAGTGGGCTTATAAATCTTATGCCAGACTTGATGTTTTGGTGTCAAACAAGAATGAAGCAAATCACTCTGGACAAACTGGACCAGAAAACTTTCTTTTCCTCTTATACTAAAAAATGGATAATGGCATTCACTCCCTCTCTCCCACCCACCAAATACCATTATTAACTACAAGCTCTATTTGCATGTGGGTTCCAGGAGGATTATTGAAAACACCATGATAAGTACTCATTAAAGATACAGAAGTCTCAAACAACAGAAGTCTTTCATGTAGAAACTTGTTTTCCTTAAAACTACATTCCCATAGGCAGCAAGGATGATGGTTTCCCATGCAAGCTGAAGTGACTCTCACTTTTGAGGTAAGGAAACCTGAAGAACATTTAAGTTGGTAAGAACTGGCCTTCTGCAGGAGGACACAAGGCAGAGTTTTATAAGTTATATTTCTATGTGATAAGGAATCAGTTACACTGCACAGAAAAAGCCAAAGCCACAAGTACAGCACCTGATAATAGCAGTTATGAGCCTTTCCAAAAGATTTCATTCTTTGTCTGATTTAGTTATGATTTGTTTGCTTGAAGACTTCTTTTGAAGTTATCTATGGTAGTGGCATGAGGTGCAGTGACTGGTGTACAATTATAGAACCAGGTTGGCAGCATGATTGAACTGGCTAACTGCCATTTTCACAGCAACTGGTTTTTTTCTTGTGGATTTTTAGATCAGTTCCCTGCAGGAACAGATTGAGTGGAGTTTTTATATTGTTATTATGGCTGTTTTGATATTGCAGTAATGATTTTTTGATATTTGATAATAAAGCCTTGAGATAATAGCAGTGGAAGCCTCAGCGTAGCTTTCATAATCTATTGATTTTGTGGCTTTTTTCAGGGTGAATTTTTTCTTTCTTATCATTGGTGGTTTGGTTTTTTAATTATTTTTGTGGGGATTTCTCTCAGTGCTTTTTCATATCACACAGTGCTACTTCACATGAAGTATATACAAACAATGTGCTTATTTCATCCTGTCTAGTGCTGCAAACCAAATACAAATACAGCCCAAGTTTGGTCCTGCATCACTAAACTCAGTGATAGCTTTACTTCAGCTACATAAAAAGCTGGATTAGACACTATCTGAGAATTTATTGATGATTTTGATACCATGTGATTTTATTCCAGTCTCTAACTCAAAATTTAGATATGCAGTAGGTTTTAGGAATGACCATAATTTATATCCCTAAGTGATAATCTCTCTAGAACAGAAATGGTATCACTGTGTGTAATCTGCAAAACACTCTGACTATTTTGGCAGGGGAGGCAGAATTTGATGACAGATTTGTAATTACCACTGTGAAGCACAGAATTAGAGATGTGCCTGTGAAGGAGAGGTGCCCTGTGCTGCTGGAGCCTCCCACTCCTGGGAGCAGCTGGACCCACCATCACACCCTCTTCAGCCAAGACGCTGTTCCTGCCCTGCCTTGTCCAAATTTAGCCTGGTGCTGGTGAGTGGCCAGCCCTGGTTTGTCCATTGCTGCTGCCAAGCAGATGGCACTGGCTGAGTTCTCCTCACCTTTGCTCAGCAAGAGCTCTAATTTGTGTGTCCTTCTGCTCCCCAGCCAAAACTGGCCATGAAGTCTTACAGGCATGTATTTACTCTTGAGACTTACAAAGCTTTTTTACTCTGACTGGGGTTGACTGACAGGCTCAAGAGTTCCTGTAAGGCAATAGGACAGAAAAATAAGAACAGACAGACAGACAGTAATGGCATGACCCTCATTTCCTTAGGAAATCAGGCTAAAAATGAAAATGTGACCTCATACCCTTTGCTGAGGGCTTCCCCTTTGAAAGCCAGGATGAGAAAGATATATCCTGGATCAGAAAGACATGTGGAGATTACTGTAGTCTTGTGACTATATTAAAGGAGTCAAGAAAAAATTAATTGTGAATAACTTTTAAGTCCTCCTAAATCACCATTATTATTAAAATTATTAATAACAATATTATTATATTTACTTTTCAAAGGAAAAAAATGGTGTCATGGTACAGTTACAACCAGAGAAGGATAGTTTGGGGACAGAATGCAGAGGATTCCCCTGCCCAAGGGACAGACTGAGGTGGGGGTTGCTATCCCACACTGGGCTGAAACCATGCAGCAGGTAAAAACAACTGAGAAAACAGGCTGGAGTAACTGTCCCTTCTCTAGGAGAGGGATGCACACTGCAGAGAAGGTCCCATTTTTGCCTCAAGTAAGAGGAAGGGTGTGGAGTGAGCTTAGGAGAGCAAAGCTCCATGTCCTACCCAGACTCCCCTCACCTACACATTGTAGTAGCTCACAGGCAGTTTGTAACCACTTAGGTGGGTGTTTGCTATCTGCATGACTTTAAAGCTTTATTGAAGCTCTTCAGTCCATCCAGTAGTGACCTTGAGAGATCCTCTCAGATGGGCTGGCAATTGTGAAGTTGACACATTTCCATACAAGGCACTAAACCCTTACATATTGGAAAAGTCATTCAATCTGTTCAAACTTGCATGGAAAAATACAAATATTTCATAAGGACAAGTGGGCAGATTTTTCTCAGGGTATTGATTCCACATTTTGGTCTGCTGAAAACCTGCTGCTAAACAGACCTCACTACTGGAGAGGCTGAGCAAGGTGGCCATTTCAGAGAGAGGCTCTGGGCATTTATTGATTGCACATGAAAACACTAATCATGAAATAGCAAAGATTGAGCATGCTGTTGCCACTACCACTTGCATAAAAAGGTAACACTTCAGTATTGGAAGCCAGGACATTGCAGAACATTAAGAGTAGCTGCCCCTCACCACATCCAGCAGGGCAGCAAGTCCCTCAGGCTTCTCATTTTCCAGCATGTAGGAACTGGGACAACCCACCCATAATATTGTTTATATTGTTGTTTATAACAAGTTACCAGATATGTTTGCCATAATAGATAGACACTGAAAAAGAAACTCCTGTCTCCAGCAAACCTACTGAGTAATGTTTTCTTTCTTACAGGAAAACAACATCACTTTGGAAATTTGAAATGGCTAATTGGTTTTCTATTTGATTCTTTTCATAAATTTAAGTTAATTCAATTAATTTCAATCAATTTTTAAAATCAAATTTTTGTAAATTCTCCTTCCTCCTACTTGACACGCTACTTTTGTCAACTGCAGTTCTCAGTTCCTGGCAGATGGGACTCAACAAGGGATCTCAAGCAGCAGTGGCTCCATGAAGTACTTTACCCAAAAGGGTCCTGAAACACAACAGACCCTTAAATGCCAGTTTGGCCTGCTGAGAGAGCAGTGAATTCACTCCATGTCTAATGAGAGCATTCA
Organism: Haemorhous mexicanus; assembly: GCF_027477595.1. Lineage (NCBI taxonomy): Eukaryota > Metazoa > Chordata > Aves > Passeriformes > Fringillidae > Haemorhous > Haemorhous mexicanus. The sequence continues at coordinate 9,857,154 of NC_082352.1, read as the reverse complement.
AATGATCAGTTCAGTGGGAGTATCTTTCTGTTGTGGGGATGAAAAGCTCAGGGGACCTCACTCATGCTCAGTGGTCTTGTAATTAAATGTTACACACTTGATGAGCATAGCATTGCAAGCCTCAAGGCTAATTTACATGCTACCACCAAGATGTCTTATTTGATTTTGCTTGTAAAAATACTATACAGGCATCATTGCATGTCATTGCAAATGGTTTGTATCAATGATGCTTGGGTGACTCTCAAAATTACTAAAAGCTGTACATAATTACTGCTAAAAAGCCCTTTGCAGAACCAGTAATGCTTCCTCTACAATAGCTATTTTATGACTAAGATGGCTTTCCTGACGTGACTGACAATGTTAGGATAAACAAGCAGCCTGCCAGCAAATAAAGAATAGCTTTTTGGGAAACAAAGTAGTTTGATTCAATTATAGTATTACATGTATCATTAAAGTGTGTCGCTTTTCTGAGAGGTGCCCATAATTCACAACAGGAAGGCAGGGTTGGAGAAAAGAGAGAAAAATTAAAGTGAATAGGAGCTCTTTGTAAGAATGGTGAGAGATATGATGTCAATATGAGGTATTACTGGCACATTTAAATGCTTTATGTTGTAAGAGTTGCTTTTTGGTTTGGGACACATGACTCATGGCACTCTTTACTCAAAATGAGTAAAAAGAGAAGAAGCTTGTCAGAGCTCTGGGATCCATGTAGCACATATGCCTTTATCAGCTTCATGTTCTGAGGAGGTTATCCCACAAATAGCATTTCCATGCAGGAATATCAGATGGACTTAACTACCTTTTCTTCCAATTCTTTCTTTCTTTAATACTCTTTAATACTGACTTCAAAGCAATGCTAGAGCACTGCAACACCATTTTATTGGAATATATTAATAAAATAAATTACAGTTTCATTCACAGAGTTCCAGCTCTTAGAAGAAAAAACAACCTTCTGCAGATGCAGAAGAAAGGCAGAGAAATATTAGATGACTTACCCACAGTCTGCAGCAGGTGAGTGAAAGAATTAGATATAGAACCTCTGGCCTTTCTTCCAAATAATCTTGCCTGTGTTTGTGCCACAGTAAAATGATTTTGCATATGTCCTGTCTTAGAAATATGAAAAATAAACGCAATATGCAAAGCAGCCAATTGGACTGCCTTTTGGAATATATCATCATTTATGAACAGTGCATCTTGAAACCTAAACAGATTGTGTGCAATTAATTGCAAACTGTCAAAGAGACTACAGCACTTTGCTGCCAATTTGTAAATAAGCCCTAGGATGCAAAAGGACTGAGGCAAGTGAGGTGAGTTTCTGTGGATGGAGGGGAGGCAATGCGCAAATGCAGTGCCACACAATCTTTTCACTTCAGCCTTTAAGAATTTTGCTGACCCTGGAAGAAAATGGTATGGTGCAGAGTCATTCAGTGCAGCTAGGTTTCTCTGTAGGTAGATATTTTACATAACCTAAATGAAGAATTTCCAGCTTAATTGAGATGAAAAAATAATAAAAAGCTATGTGCAGAAAGAAAAATGTACTTTAATTAAAACCTTGGAAAATACATGTGCATTTTTGTACCTTAAAAATATGCTGAACAATGGTGATGATGATGTGCAAACAAAGCAGATTCCCTTTATGTCCTGATTATGACCCTCAAATGATCTTTGTTATAAATATGCTCATGCTGGTGGCTGGCCAATACCTGACTGGATTCCTTATCCCTTTGTATCACTGCTGTTCCCATCCTACCTCTCATTGTTTCCCTCATATATTCAATAAATACAATATGTTTGGTGCCACTGCTGATCTGCTGAGCCAGTCAGTGGCCAGCCCACTGACTCAGACTTGGTCTCAGCTTCAAAAGAAAAATGATGATGTCTGTCTTTCTAGGTTTGAACCCCTCTGGTGAACAGCATCACAAATGTGGTACAGACCTTCAGTAATTACTGAAGCAGCAGTTTGTCACAAGCTGCCTGCAGCACTGATGGACAATCTGCTGGTGGGTATAGTTAGAGGAAGGAATATATAAGAAGACATGATATTTGTGACAGGCTCAACTTGGATTTTTTGTTTCAGGGGATGAAATGTACCTGTGGAAGCAGTGTTGATGAAGAACTAGGTACCCATATTCATTAACTATTCTTTCCATCACTGTTGTATTTAATATATATGCAAAAATTACTCCAGTGTATATAAGAATTTGGCCCAAGTAGCAGTGACAATTACACCAAGTGCAATTTGTATCTCCTCAGAAGTTCATCTCTATCAGCACTTTCCAAAACAAGTAGATTTAGCCCTTGAGGAAGAGGACTTCTCCCTATATATCCCAGACACCCTTCACACTGGTCATGGAGGGGGTGGTTGCAAATAAAAAAATCTCTTCCCCATTCCCCTGAGCCTTGTACCAGGCCAGGAGCTTACTGCAACCTACAGGCACTTCCCTGTGCTCTGTGATCCTGAAAAAACCCACAATATAAAAGTCCTCCTCATCTGAAACAATTCTCTTTATTCTTTTTCTGCCCTAATCTTGTAGCACAATTGAAGTTCCAGAAATGACACAAAACACTCAAGTCCATGGATGGTAAGGTAGGCTCAAGGTTGAGAGAAGATGAAAGAAAAACTGGACACTCAACCTGATAGGCTTTGGATGGAATTTTACAGGGAATCAGCACACCAAAGGATGCTGTTGTGAGGGGTACCAAAAGCCCAGCTGCCTGCAAAATTAGAAATCTAGAATTGAGAGGTCAGAATTCACTGCTTAACCCCAGGGAAATTAATAGTGACTTTTTGTTTCACAGCTTAATATTTAAACAATGTTGCTCCAATTAGTCAATGGAAGACATTTTGTTTTCTGTGAGATATATTCTCTCCTCACCAAGTCAAGGTGCTTTGCTTCCAGGATTTTTTTTTCTTTTTTAAACTAGATGGCTCTTGCCTCTAGGGATAGCAGCTTTCCTTCAGAAATGGCACGAACAGTCAAGCTCCTCCAGCCTCTATTAACTCAAACTTTCAAAATCGGCGTGCCCACATGCCCGGTTTATTTTGTCGGTTGCACTGAAAGGCTCTGCAGGCTGCAGCTCTGGGGTTCCCCTGGAGCGGCCGTGCCCCGGTGGCGGCAGCGCCCGCAGCTGCGGGGCACGCACGGGCTGCCCGCAGCCGCTCCGCGCCGCCGTGCCTGCGGGGCTGGGCTCTCCTTCAGAGCCACTGCCAACTCTGAAATACCCCGAGTGCTAGAGGATGGGAACGTGCTGTGTTGTGGTTTCAGCAAGCAGCGGATGAGCACTGGACATAGTGACAGCCCCCACCCCCTTTCTGAACAAACCCATCTGAACGATGCAGCCCTAGCCCCTGACCATGCTCATTAGAGTTATTGTGATGTCCTGTGATTAGTGCAGAAATCACTGTCCATGAAAAGCAGAGTTCAGTAAGCAGCATGGCACAGTGTCCATGCACTGGCTGACGTGTTTAACCCACAATTACCAGGCTAGGGGTTTTCAGATGAAAATCAGGAGAAATTGCTTGGTATTCAGGGGTTCCCCCCTTCCCCCCTTTGCCACTGAAGTAATCATTTTCAGTTGAATATTTTTATCTTTATCTGTAGCTGCCAGTGCCTTTAACAGTTCAACCTGTTCCTCTTGCCTCTACCCCTGCAGGTGCTCATGGAAATTGAGGAGACCTGCACCAGCTGTGTCTGTTGCCAGCAGGACGCTGCAGTGTTCCCAGCTCTGCTGAGGTACCAGTGTGTGGTGAGGCACAGAGATGGTGTCCTGGGATGCTAATGTGTATTTTGTGTAGTGCTTGTATGCCACAAAGATTTTGGAGGGTAGAATAGGGAGAATCTATTGTTTTCTTTAGAAACAGCTTTTCTCTTCCATCGTCCCTTGAGATCTGCTCCTCACAACAAGCTTGGGGTGCAGTGTGCACTTCTCTCCCTTACAAAGGCTCTGCTCCTTTTCAGAAAGGCTTCCAGAAGGATACTGGCAGTACTGAAACCCCACTCAGTCTGCTTGCTTTTAGCAACCCTACTTGACTGCCCTGCAAGAACAGGGAGGAAATTTTCCCTGCTCTCTGGAATAAGGTCCTCCATCACCATGTCACAAAAGAAAACAGGCTGCTTGGTAGCTAAGGAAAACTGCTGACTTTAAACCTGAAATAAGGCTCTATCATTTACACTAATGAGCTCACTGGTGGGGACTTTGTAAAATTTTATGATAAAAAGTAGCTGTAGTCAGTGTTTGATGGAATTTACTATTTTTTGCTGAAGATAGACATAACTACTAATTATTTTCCCATTCAAACCTAAAGAGAAATAACTGCAGGAAGAACTGTCCCAGTAGAAATTCAAAGATCTTGAAGGTAATCCATTATTATTAATTTTTTTTAACCACGGGTTGGTCTAAATTCTTCTGGGAAAAGCTACAGACATTTTTAACTGGTTGAATAGCAAATAAGTTACTCAGAAAAAGCCTTAATGAAATACTAATATTTCAGGATTTTAATTGTTTGTGACTTATGGTTACAAGTTAACCTCCTAGATCTGATAGTCCTGTCATATTTGGTTTCTGATGGAAGAGTGCCCTGGGATGCACCCTGGGGTAGCCCTGTGATAGTTTCTGAGCCAGGTACCACATGTGCCCAATATGTGCAGTGAATAAGGGGAGCTATCTAACAGGCTTTGTTATTGTAGACTGTCAGAGCAGTCTACAATAACAAAGGTTAAGGAAACCTCTCAGCTACTGCAGGTTGCAAAGACCTAAACCACTCAGTACTGAGCCAGAATAAATGAGTCTGGCTGGAGAGAGCAACTGTGCTATAAAACTAGCAAAAATGGAAGAAAACAAAGGGGTGAAAGCAAGCAAAGAGGAATAAAGATGTCTCCAGCTAAAGGACTGGAAAACTAACCCAGGTTGGCATCCATGTGATCTATGAATGAAGTTACAGCAGGTTTTTTCTCTCTCTCCTTTTTTTTTTTTTCCTCTGCCTACTGCATTTGAGGTGTTTAGCTTCCACACAATCACTGGTTCAACACTTGAAAAAGGTGACCAGAGAGGCAGTACAGTGCATGGGCTACAGAGCATGCAGACCAGAAATAAGTCCTAATGAAATGTTCCACGTGGTGGCTGTCCCTCTGCAGCCCTGTTTTCTGCTTGGGCCAGCTGTGTTTCTGCAGTGCTGTCTCAGCCCCCTCGTCCTCTGAACAGTTGTGGATTTATGGCTTCAACTCATTCCTTTAACCACAACTTGGGAAGGGGAGCTGGGGTGTGTGATAGGCACTAATCCCAGAGCAGGAACAGCCCAAAGGACACAATGAACATGGACACTTGGCTGTGGGTTTAACGCTGCCAAAAAGGAAAGGACAGACAAAAGGAAGAAAGTATTTAGCAAACAGGAGAAAAGGGTGTGGAATGGATACATGGGGGACAGCTGTCTATGGGCTGTCACTGAGGTATTTTCCAACTCCATGAGTCCTGCGAGCACTGGGAATATGACTGACTGGCAAAAAGGATGTGTGATAGATTATGAAGTGGCTGAGAAGCTGGTCTTGCATGCAATTGAACAAAATTATTATAACATTTCAAGAACACATTGCATTTTCCATGAAATTGTAGTCAAATCCATGGTGGTTTTATCTTTGTCTTCATATGGCTCATCAGGAGATTTTAATTTCCTGGTACCTAAAAGTTTATCTACCTGTCTCCTTCCCTCCATCCTGCCATCCCTTCGTACCCAATACAGAAGTGCAGAAGTGTTGCTCTTGCTGCTTTTCCCTGAGAAGAGCAGCCACTAGAGGGAAAGATGCACACGAAAAATTCCCCTCAGCACACCTCTGGGGCTTCCTTTGTAGGTTAAAACAAAACAAAAAAAAAAATCAGAATATTACCCAGCATTTGTAAGGTGGTCTGATTTATCCTTTCAAATAAAGTATATTGAATGAGATTGTTTTTAGAATGGCAGTTGCACCGAACATCATGAAACACAGCCAAAATGAAGGGCCAGGAAAAAAAAAATCATTGGCTAAATTACACAGAGGAGATTGGATTACATGTTCAAACAGAGCTCCTAATTCTGTGTATAAATAGAATCCACAAATACAAGTGCAGTGCAGTAGAAAATAAAGCCAGCCAACAGCCCCTAATAACCCTTAATTATTAGGAGTTTCAGTTAACATTTGGACAGCTTTGGTCTTAATTCTTTTAAGTTTGAAGAGGCAGCATGACCGAGGTGGCCCCATTTACAATTACAGCGAGCACACACGCTGCTCCAGCCCGTGCTGGCTTTAGCTGAGCTCTCTCTGGCAGCTTGGGCTGGGATTTTGCCCTGTTAAAATACAATTACCTAACTGAATGGCAACTAATTTCCAGCTTGAGTTATTCATTTGTAACAATGCACTTGTTTTGACAGAAGTCCATGACAAGAAAAACAAATTGAGCTCCTGACCTTGGCATCATCGCTCACTTAGGAAATTTTTGTACCTGAAAGAAAATCTGCTGATATTCCACGTAAGTAATGAATTATCTCACATCATCAGTCAATACAGCAAAAGAGATCTGTTGCCATGCATGCCATAAGTAAATGCAGCTGTAAAACAGACATCTCAAGGTATGACTGAAATCCAATGTTCCTTGAAAAAAATAAAAAAAGCTTGATAGTGCTATTCTACACATGGACATTTACAATTGTATAAACTAGAATGTTTGAAATTTGTCTCAGGGATGGGGTTTTCAAATGCCCTTAGCAGTGAGTCAATATTCTTTCCTATTTCTAAAGCTGCCCTATGTATGTGTGGGCAGCTTTAGAATATATATATGTGAAATCAGAAGTCACTGTATTTCAGGCAGGCAGTAAAATTCAGCAGATGAAATTTATTATGAAGTTATCTTAATAAGCTGTGCTGTTCTTCAAAACATACAAGCCTGCTACAGGGCCTGTGTAGCCCAAGGACCCTTCTAGGTAGATAATTTGACATTCATTTACTGCTGCAATCCCCACTGTGTAACTCTTTCCCCTCTGACCTTTTGTTTCTAACTACCTGTATCCATCAAAAATTCCCACTTCTGAGACTTAGGTTTGCCAAAAATGTGAACTGCAAGAGTTTTATTTTTATTTCAACATTTTATCAATTTTTTTAACATTACAAAACACATGAAGGCACAGGGAAAACACTAAGCTTATATTGTTTATATTCTCTAGCCAGAAGCAATATCTAAAAGTAAAAATCAGAACTATTTTTCTACAGAAAAAAAAAAAAATCCATGATTAATGTTGGGAAATGACCTGGTTTCATTTGATCAAATAAAATTACAGAAGGTTGAGACAGGAATATACACAAATGAGCACCTGGCTGTTGTCAGGCACACACCTCAGAAAGCACAGGCACTCTCTGGTGTCCATCCCTGGCCTGGTGCTGCTCTCCCCTGGCCCCAAAGCTGTCTGTGCCATTTTATGTATTTTCTCTGCTGAGTACAACCTGCACAGGCAGGCAAGAGGCACAGCAAGTCCTGGGCCTTTTTTATTCTACAGTGTGAAGCTTTACAGATAGTTCTGCTGGATGGCACCCTAGCAGTGCATCTGCTCCTGCTGTGCACTCTCTCAGTGAACTCAGCCTGCTCCTGAGATACCTTACTTGCTTGGCTGTGGAAGCTGAAGGTGACACCATAAGCAAATCACCATAAATACATGCAAACCTCTCTTACAACAGCAAATTAGATTGTTCTAGATAGAGCACAGTATGGATCAGCAAGAGCTGGTTCACTCTAAATCTCATTTTCACACATCTTCAGACTTAGTACAGAATCCCAGCAGATGCTTGGGAAGACAAGTATCTTAAGTTTATATGGGCATATATAAATTCCTGAATTGCTTTTTGCTGCTTATAGTTCATAAACTAATATAGCAGTGAACAAACTGCATTTTCAGAATTGTGAACAAACTACATTTCATATAAGTTATCTAGTTATGGACCAGACTTTGCATTTCTTACTCAAGGAGGATTAAATCAAAAGGCAAGTAGTCTGTGAAAAGGTGAATTTATACACAGCAAGATAAACTCTTGCTAAATTATTCTCTTGAAGGAAATAGAAAGGTTTCCAGTAGATTTCTCTGTACGTGTTTTCACAGAAGCTTTCGCTTGTTCCCCTGAGAGACTTTCTTCATGAGAGAAGCTGAAGTTAGATGTGTCGTGAGACTAAGTTTTAAGGATGATTTTCCTAAAATAGGATTAAGGATCATTGACACTAATGGAGGGCAGGTAATTAATGCTGCTGCTGCTGCTTATTGGCTAAACTATATTTTGGTTTCTACATATACGAGTTCAGTACCTATGAGCTTTAAGCTTGCTTCTGTAAGAGGTAAAAAAAATTGGTTATTTTGGTGTCTCCATAGGTTTTTTTTCTGGTACAAAACAAGCAACCCTCTCGTGATCTGAGCAGGGTAGTAACCAACCCTGAAGTGGTGCTTCAGGGACTTAATGAGGATCATTCAATTTTTTTTTTTTCCTTTCAGATTATTTCCAAGATGTTTGTTTGGGTTTTTGTGGGGGTTTTTGTTTGTTTGGTTGGTTGGTTTAGGGGGGTTTTGTTTGTTTGTTTGTTTGTTTAAACTTGGGTGAAACATTAGGGAAGTTTTACAAACTCATAGTCTGCAGTCAATCTGTCAATATTGAGGTCAGGGCAAACTACCACACAATGGACAGTTCACATATTTTTACCACATCCTCAACAGTTTTTTCTTAAAAGCAAACACCAAAGAGCTCTGTGTGACAAATCCATTTCAGACCAACATCTACAGCGTCTATTACAGCTTGTTAATACTTTGACACCATTTCCAGTGCACATCAATGACCATTGCCCTCTTGGATCTCAATGACATTGACTAACAATGCAGTTTGGGATTAGATGGGGTAACTTAATTCCTGGCCCTCTGTATACATCTGGATTTCAAATTTCCACTCCTAGATGGGGAACTCTTTGCCACACATCACTAATTATGCCATGTGCTTGTGTATCAGTCCCTACACCCTCCTGCTGAGCCCCTCTTCTTTGTGCCCAGTATGAGTCAGAGACTGTCAACACAGAGAGAATCAACACAACAGCCTAGTGCTGCATGTGACATTTAATGAAAATGAAGTCAGGTCTAATTTGCATGGCAGGTGTTACTTTATTACAGCAGAGCTGCAGAAGCAGGGTGCTGCAGTGCTAGTCAAGTGTGCAGAGATGAAAGTCACTGCCAGAGAGGGTGTCTGGCACAGGAATGCTGGCACCCCCTTGTCTGCCTGCCCACCTCCTGTGTGAGGTGAAGGGACACATTTGTTCATTTTTCCAGGTGCCCCTGTTCTGGCTCTTTCTGCTAACTCCATCCACAGAGTCACTGGAGTACTCAAGGAGTTTGGGGGTAGGAGGCCCACCCAGCCTCCTGCCACGGCGTCATCCCATCAAACAACTTCCAGCTCTGGCAGACCCTCCTGGACTCAAATCCACAAGCTGCACCTAAAGAGCTCTATAGCACAAGAGTTGATTTCTGTCATGCACAAGTGTCTTACAAGACAAACACATGAATATTTTTTATGAGTTATGTGTGTTGAAAGAACATGTATGTTTCTTTGAGTCAAATGCTCAAAAAAATGAAAAGGGCAGCATAATGGTCCTTCCATTTCCATTTCCCCAAGTCATTTCACCAAAATGACAAGAATGCAAAATGCTCATTTTCACTAATTTTTATTTAGTTTAGCCTTATTAGTACCCCTTAGAAATATAAATTTTATTCTAAAGTTTCTGATTCTGATTTCAGATTCAGTTAAGCCTGTCAGCAGCAACAATACATTGTAAATCTTAAGCTCATGTCTCGAAGTAAAACATAACACACCTTCTAACAGGCTGAGGCTCCACCCACTCCCTTTCTACTTCTCAGGAGAATTTTTGTTTCTATTTTATTATCTCCCCAGCTCCTATCTAACCACTGTTCTTCCCCTAGAATCATCTTGCCACTACATTGGTTTCCAGACTGCTTCGCTGCTGAGCATCTAAAGCGCGGGGTATTTTGTCCCGCCCTGGGAGGCTCCTGACGCCATTGGTTCCCGCTACATCCCTTCCCCTCAGAGCCAGCCAGTACCAACCCACGGGCAGACTGATACTTCACAGACTGTCTGAACAACTTCACAGACACTCATTTAACTTAGCAGGGCAGCTATATGAATAAAGTTTTATTTATGGCAGTTTTCAGAGAGGGAGAGATCCCAGGTAAAAAATCTTACGAATCACACAATTGGAACAGCACAATAAAATAAAGTAAAGCATTTACCAAAATTTATAATGATTTGCACTGGAGCCCAGTTTTGGATGACATTCAGTTTCCCAGAGAAGATGCTAAAACTCCATAAAAGTTTTTATCTCTGAAGATCAACTTTGTAAACAGATCTGCCAGTTAGAAAATAACTCTGTTCCAGTCGTTTGTTTCTAAGCTCTTCATTTACAATCCCAGGTGATGATTTTTTGAAAGCACATCCAGAACGAACACAGGTCAGACGTCCACTGAGACAAAGCAATCTTTGAACTTTAGGAAACAACGACGACCCTAAACCCGCGCTCCGGGCTGGTCCCATGGCGGGGCAGGGCACGAAGTCCCGGCCCGGCGGGACTGTCCCTGTCAGCAGGGCGCTCTGCCGGCCAGGAAAGGCTCTAGACGATGTCGGAGTTTCTTGCTCGGGAAGCCTTGCGGTTTGTTCCTCCCCGGGATGCGAACGAGGCGGCTGAAGAAGACAGCGGAGCCTGACACTTCTGAGAGGGGTACCCGTGGCATCCCGTCCCTCTGTGCGATCTCCGGCGGGAGGGCCGCGGGGTCACAGCCGGTGATGCTCTGGCTGTTCGGAGGCGGCAGCCGGCCTTAGCCCGGCCAGCAGCCCTCTCCCTTCCAGCCTGCCTCGCCCAGCTGCACCGCGGAAAGCCACGGCCCCGCTCCGCCCCACGGGCCCTCAGCCCGGCTCTGCCCGACGCCCCGGTCCGAGCTGCTCCACGGGAGTTCTCGAGCCCCTCCCTGCCTCAGCCCCGCGCGGTGCCTCCGCGCCCCGGCGCTCCTACCTACGCGGTGCGGTGCGGTGCGGGCGGCTGCCGGGCACCTGCTCCCGCGCCCGGGCCCGCGCCGCCCCACAAAAGCGGCTGCGGCGGGCGGCGGCAGGCGGACTGCGCGGCCATTGGCGGCGGCGGCGCGCGGCGGGCGCCGGTTGGGCCGGGCGCGGCGGAGGCGGGCGCGGGGCGCTGACGCCAGCGCGGGGCCGGTGGGGAGGCGGGGCCGCGCCCCGCGCCGTCTTTGTGCTCGCCGGCAGCCCCGGCAGCGCCGCCGCCTCCCGCCGCCTCCCTCAGCCCCGCTCGGCGCGGCGGGCGGCTCCGCTCCGCTCCGAAGCGCTCGGCCCCCGCTCCGCACCGCAGCGCTCCGCGCTATGTGTGCCGGCGCTCCCGTGCCTCCTCGCGGCCGCTTCCCACCCGGCGGGGCGCGCTCGGCCCCGCTCTGAGCGCGGCGGGGCAGGGGAGCGAGCGGAGCGGAGCCCGGACGGTGCCGCCCGGCGCGGAGCGAAGGGAGCGCGGCGCCATGCGGGGCTCGAGACTGGGGCTGGGGCTGGGGCTGCTGCTGGGCGCGGCGTGGGTGGCGTGCGGGCAGAACGAGACGGAGCCCATCGTGCTGGAGGGCAAGTGCCTCGTGGTGTGCGACTCCAACCCCACCTCCGACCCCACCGGCACGGCGCTCGGCATCTCCGTGCGCTCCGGCAGCGCCAAGGTCGCCTTCTCCGCCATCCGTAGCACCAACCACGAGCCCTCCGAGATGAGCAACCGCACCATGATCATCTACTTCGACCAGGTGGGGCGGGCGCGGCAGGGCTCGGGCGCTCCGGGGCGGCGGGGCTCGGGGCGCGCCGCCGCGGGAGAAGTTGCCGGGGCCGGTGGTGGGGCCGGGCCGGCGACGCGCCGCCCCGCGGGGCCCTGCCCGCGGGAGGGGGGGGCGCTGGGAGCCGGGGGGCAGCGGGGCTGGGCTCCAGTAGCCCCGCGTTGGTGCTGACCGTGCCCTTCCCTTACAGGTACTAGTGAATATCGGCAGCAACTTCGACTCGGAGCGGAGCACTTTCATCGCGCCCAGAAAAGGGATTTACAGTTTCAATTTTCACGTGGTGAAAGTGTATAACAGGCAAACCATCCAGGTCAGCCCCGAGCGCCGTCACCGGGCTCCGCGGGCACCGCGGGAGGGAGTGGACGGGTCGGCGCCCCGACGGGGACGGGGCCGTGCGGGCGGCGGGGCGGGACGCGCCCCTGAGCCGCCGCGGGAGCGCAGACCTGCGGCGATTCTCTGCTCCAGGGGACTGTGCCCAGGGGGGCTACGGAGCCCCACCAGGCCTCCGCTCGTCCCATCTCCGCATGAGCCGTCCCGGGATGGGAGGAGGTCGGCCGCCTGCCGCCCCCTCCCAGCTTGTCCGGGCCCTGGGGCTGCCGGTAGCATCCCTGCACAGAGCCCCTAGGAACGGCGGTCCCTGGCAGGCTTCTCACCCACTCTCCTGTGGCAGAAGGTTTCATAGGGATTTGCGGTTCAGGGAGGTGACTGTGGCATGGAAAAGAATGAATCTGTGCATGTCTATGCAGCTACCCTGTATGTACCTGCCTTTTCTATGGAGTTTGATGCATTTGCTGCTCTAGGTAGGGTTAATAAATTACCGGCCTGAAGCCAGGTAGTGTAATCAAGACAGGAAATCTGACTGTATAATGATGCACTTTGCAAAGGTGTATGGACAGCTATATAGCACCGTTCTGGTGCAAGTGGCTTAACACCTTTAGCTTGGGCAGGTAGTGCATTATTAATGTGGGGTGTGCAGTCCCGGGATCATTAACGCGAGCTTAGCAGACCTTATTGACTGTGTTGTGGCATATTGTCTTTGCTGCCTAACAAAGGAAAACTACCCCTTGAATACACTTCAAAGGCCCTGACTCCAGCGGCTGTGGCTCTGCTCCTCGCTGTCTCTGAGGTTTCGCATAAAGCCATCTTTCAATAAGTACAAGCAGACCTCTTTTCATAGCCTGAAAACACAGGCACCCTATTGAAATTCTCCAAAATAGGATCAATGTCCTGCTTTATATGCACCGGGTGTTTTGATGTGGTTGTCGGTCTAAAACAGTGGTGAAAGACTTCTTCCTTTGGAGTACATACCTTAGCTGGGATTAGACTGGTATTTCTTTTTTATGAGGCTGGAGTTTCAGCTGTCAGAAGAGGCCTTTCCTTAAATAAGCATTTTGCCTGTTAGGCGAGCCCCAGCGGTGTCATTGTCTGACTTTAATTGACAGAGGGCTTTGTTTTATCTTGCTCTTTAGGTGAGTTTGATGCTAAACGGGTGGCCAGTGATTTCTGCCTTTGCAGGGGACCAAGATGTGACCCGAGAAGCTGCTAGCAATGGAGTACTGATTCAGATGGAGAAAGGAGACAGAGCTTATCTAAAACTGGAGAGAGGAAACTTGATGGGAGGCTGGAAGTATTCAACATTCTCTGGATTTCTAGTGTTCCCGCTTTAAATCACTTCTCATCCAAGAAAAGGGAGAAATCTCTTACAAGTTCCCAAGTCAAAGCTGGGTTTGAAGAGTCATGGACAGCAGACTTTTTACATTCAAATATTAAAGAAGCTTAATCCTGCTTAGGTTTGTGTACATCTGCTTTGAAGAATTACTACTTATTTTTGTTGTGTTGCAGCCAACAGGCGGGAGACACTATAATTGATCAAACCCCCATTTATATTCTTCTCTCTCCTCCCACAAAATTAGTTCCCATCTCTGTGTCATTGGTGTAATCTGCCATTGCTCCCCCATGGCTTCTGCCTCACACAAGTAGACTTTAGATATTTTCATTGTTCTTTACAGCATATTTTGTAGTTTTGTTTTTAAAACATGTTAATCTTGACTCTTTCTCTGAGTTTAACTTTTAAAAAAAGAAAAAAGCAAAGTATTTTTTGAATACATGGATGCCATGATGGAAGGGAAAATGCAATTCTTGCTGGGTACTGGCTGGCAAAAGGAAAAAATTTCTACATGAAGAACTATCCACAGCCAAGGCTGACTAAAGTATTTCACTATTTCTATGTAATTCTGAGTGATTGTGAAATTTAAGGCTGCTAAATGTTTTGATGCTTGTTTTGCTCTTGTACAACGTGGCCCAACTAAACGCCAGGAAGTATATTGAACTTTTACTATTACTCTGTAATATATGTGTGAATATTGAAAATTAATTTTTGCTTTAATTCAATAAAGTTTAAATGGGACTTTTATTTTTCTTAACCAGAAATAAGGTTTCTCAATGCAGGTAGGGCGGGGGAGGAGGCTCGGCGGGGTCCCGGGGCTGCTGCAGCGGGAGCGGTTCGGGGGGCGCGGCCCGCTGGCCCCGCTGCCCGCAGCTCCCGCGCACGGGTCCCGCAAGCCCCGCGGGCGGTGCCGGCAGCCCGAGCGGACCCGTCGTTAGGAGGAAGTTTCACGCCCTCTCTGATATCCACTTATTTATAGCATTTATCTGTATTATATTCTCTAAACCAGATCGCATTTTATACGGCTGCCTAAAACCACCTGACCATGTGCACTCGAGGCTGGTACTATTGATTCGCTGGTATTATTTGTTTACCGTCTTTTGAAGATATAAATGCTATAATTTTGCAGTACTCAAAGAGATTACTACTTTTATTAAAAGGTGCGTACCGAGGATTTCGATTGTATCTAAACTTTAATGTGAAATAAATCGGTGAAACGACGCCCGGGCTGTGTGCGTGGCGCGGCGGCTGCTGGAGCGGGGCTGCCCCGGCTGCGGCACCAGCGGAGCCCCGCGAATCCCCGGCTCCCGGGAAGGAATTTAATTAGCTCCAAGAAGGGGGGATTAACACGAGCACAATAAGCAACGCTTCTCGCTTTATTCACAGGTTGTGCCCTGGAACAGACGGGCGGGGCGGGCGGGGACGCGCTCCGCGAGGGGCGGCGGTGGGGAGCGGGGTCGGCCGGAGCCGGGAATGGCCGCGGCCCTCGGACTCCAAGTGGAATACACCAGCCTGCTGCCAGCCCTTGCTCCTCTGTCACCCTGCGGCGCACGGGCCAAAGCGCCTCCTGGGCCCGCGGTTGCCGCCTGGCCCAGGTCGTGCTTCGCGCCCCGCAGGAGCAGGGGAGGCGCGGGCCGGCCCTCCCCAACCCCGGCCAGCAACTCGCCGGGAGCTGGCCAGGAGCCGTGCGAGGGAACGACTGAGATCTGGAGAAGGAATAATGACGGAAAGCAGCCGGACTGCGTTCACCTGGAATTATAAACTGCTCAAGACAACCAACACGTCGCATTCTCCGGCCGCAAGCTCCTCTATCAACGCGAGACACTTTATCACCCTTTCCCGAAGCCTCTCACACCGCGCCGCCTCCCTCCCGCCCGGCTACCAGCGCCGTGCCCCCTTCACGCCCTCCTCTCCGGAACAGGTCAGGGCGTGAGGAGCCGCCCTTGCCTCCCGTGACCGCGGGGAGTGGGCAGTGGGGGAAAACAAAAAAGGCGAGGGGGAAAGGAACAAAAAGTACTAGGTTGCAAGAGAAAGCAAGGCGGCCCTGTGACCTCCCCGCCTAATCGCGCCGGAGCCAGGCAGCCGCTCCCGGCTGGGCCCGCCGCGGGGGATCCCAGCGATCGCCGCAGGTGCGGGGGCTGATGATGCTGATGCTTGTCTTTTGTTTTTTCCTTTTCCCTCCTCTCCCTTAACTCGAAACAAATAAACCCGCCACCTTCCGCTGAAAGTTTTCCCCTGGTTCTGAGCGTCTCATTAATATTGTGCAGCTGGATATTACATTACTCCGATCGCAGCAAATCGCTGCTCTGCGGCTGTTATAAAACGCCGCCGTGGCTGCTTGAAACAGCCTCGTCTGCTCCGCGCCCGCGCAGAGAGCCCCCTGTCCCTCTCAGCGATGCTCCCCTCAGCGAGCCCGCACCTCGGACCGCCCGGAGGCGCCGGGCTGGGGCGGGACTTAGGGCGTCCTGGCTGAGGAGGTAAAGCCGCTGCCACCGCCCCGAAACCCCCGTGATGCTCGGCCACCTCGCCGGGGCGGCGAACCTTTGCCCGTGTCCTGGCCGGGGGCCCTGGCCCGGGACCCCGTCCCGGCTCTCTGTAGGAGCGGGCGGGCCCTGCTGCCTCCCCGCCCCAGCTCGGCCCGGAGCTGCCCAGGCCGCGGTGTTCGGAAGCGCGTCCGAGCGGCGGCGGGGCTGCTGGCCGGTGATTTACTTCAGCAGACGCGTTGTGTTTAAAAACAGCCCCTTTCTGCCATCCCTGCGCCCCCGGCGGACAGGGAGAGGAAAGCCGCCAAGGTGCCCCCGATCAGACGGGAGGGTGGTCGAGGGAAGCCGGGCTTGCCGAGCCCCCCGGGGCCGGCGCCGCTCGGCCGGGGCAAACGGGGCCCCGAGCTTCCCCAGGCCGACCAGTCACACCCAGTCTGGCAGCCACCGCTTCGTATGGCCGGTGGTTTGGCTCCGTGTTTATGCCGGGGATGTGTTAAATGAGCACCTGGTTGCACCTGCTCGGAGCCCGTTCTCATCCTGGAAACCGCCTGCACCTGGGCGGGCGAGGCAAGGCCACTTTCCTGTCTGGGCAACGCCGGGCCCTGCGAGCCGGTGCTGGGAAGAGAACGGGCTCCGCGGGGGTGACCAAGCCGAAGGAACGGGTGCTGCCGAAGGAACTGGACGTAGGTGCCATTTAAGCGGCGGAGCCGGGCAGGCTTGGGGGTCTGGCTACGGGCACCGCCGTGCGGGCTGCTCGGAGCCGGAGATAGAAGAGGGCCTGGCTTGTCCGGCAGCCCGGCCACGGCCGGTAAGCAGCGGGCGGGAGTCACGAACGCCCCACCACCGAGGGGTCCCTCGCAGGGAGGTCGGGTCCCCTCAGGGCTCCGGCGGCCTCGTCCCCAGGCCCCGCGGTCGTGGCACTGCTGGGCTGCTCCGGGCTCGGGCCGCGCTGCCCCCAGAAATGAGCAGCCGCTGCTCTGTACCCTGCTTTAATGTGTTTTCAGTTGATGTATGTAATGTCTGATTGAATTTATTGCTGATTAGCGTTGAGTATGAGTTTACACAACAAGAAATTATGTTTCATTCAGTTCATTAGCATGTCTAGTGTTTGCTTTATGAGCATATCGCTAATGGTAATGACCAATGTTGATTGATTTCTAATGTGAATATAATTACACAATGTAGGGGAATTAAAGGGAGAATCCACATTTTTAATTGTTGGGTTTTTAGGGACGGCGTGTGGGGGCGAAGGGGATGCACAGGGAGAAACAAACCAACTCTTCTGCGCAGACGATGAGAAGGTACAGATTAATGACTCCAGCAGGAGATGGGGAGTTTGGTCCAACAGAAGAACAAGTCAAATGCAGTTAATTCAGGGAATAGTTAATGCACACTCGACATAATTTCCCCTCGTCTGCCCCCCAGGTACATCTGGAAGCCCAATAAGTTCGTTTGGCAGCGGCCGTTCCCGAGGAGCCGGCAGAGGCAGCGCTTCGTGCATGGCCGGGCAGCCGGCTCCCCGCAGCCCCGC
Source organism: Haemorhous mexicanus (assembly GCF_027477595.1). Taxonomy (NCBI): domain Eukaryota; kingdom Metazoa; phylum Chordata; class Aves; order Passeriformes; family Fringillidae; genus Haemorhous; species Haemorhous mexicanus. Next base: position 9,839,599 of record NC_082352.1, on the reverse strand, counting down.
CGGCGGCTGCGCGGCTCCGAGGCAGCGCCGCTGCCGAGCGGGGAGAGCTGCGCCCTGCCCGGGGTCAGCGGGGGCGGCTCGCCCAGCTCGGCAGCGGCAGTGCCGCCCCCGGCAGCGATAGCCTTGCCCGCATCCTTCCTGCGAGCTGGAGACGGAGACCGGCGAGTGCTGGAGAGCCCCGGCTGGAGCCGTGCGAGGGCTGCAACAGGTACGGGGAGCGGAGCGGGCTGGCACGGGGGTTAGAGGCACCGAGGGACTGTGGGGGTACTGCGAGGGCTGGGCGTGAGGAAGTTGGAAGCAGCTCGTGTACTCCATCTGTGCTTCTGAGGGTGACCTCTGAGAGTGTCCTTTCCACTGAAAAGGAAAGGTGGCCCGGGAGGGGAGAGATCGGGGCTTTGCTGGAGGCATCTCTAGTGGGATGTGCAGAGGGAGAGGAGGGAGGCTCAGGTTCTGAGGAAGCTCCTGTAGTGCAGAAATCCTGGGTGGGACACACACATTTGTGGAACTGTTCTAGTTTCACTCTCAGACAGAATCAGTGGGTGAAGTGTGGTGTGTATTCTGCCAGCTAAGAGTTGCCAAGAGGCCTCTGTTGGTTGCCCAAAAAAAAAGAGGCCTTGTGTTTTTTTGGAGAGTGAAACAAGCTGTGTGTCTTGCATGAGAGGAGAGGGCTCAGGCAAGGCTGGCAGCAATCAGTCCCTGTGCCTTGGGGCACTGGCTGAAAATCCAGTGTGGGCTGGAGGCAGTGATGCCTGCACTAGGTGTACTTCCCCCTCCCCAGTACCTCCTTCCTTCCTTCCTGCTGTATTCCTAGGATACAGAGCACTGGACTTCCTCTGCTCAGGTGGCCCAGAGTCTAAAGCAGTGTTGATCCCAGCGTGAGCAGCTGTGCACATCTGGGTGCAGAGCATTGTTGCTCTCCCCCACGATAACTTTGAGGCTTTTGTTGGACAAGAGAGGAAGATAATGCCATTGCCTTTCTGCAGCTTTATACAGCTGGGGAGATGTGGTGTCCCATTTCACCAGCAGCACTTAGGTTCTTGCAGTATGGGATTCCTAAAGTGAAACAGTTGTTCTGAACTCAGGATGAACCTGGGATTCTAAAAAACCCAGGTTGTAAAATTTTTTGGGGGGTGGGAATTGTGGAGCTATTAGAGAATGGGTCTAACATTGCATCAGCATATAGATTTGAAGAATATACCCAAGGGTCTCCTGCCTCTTGTGCCTACATCATTAACAAAGACAGGTTCAGACTTAGTCATGAGTCCTCAGGCAGCATGCTGCTTGTGGCACTCGGTGTTGGTGACCTTCTAATTGACTGAAATTCTGTTAAGCTGTCAGAAAAAAAGAAGACCCAAGAAAGAGATGTTGGAAGACTTTGAGCAAAATGAAGACAAAAGATGTGAATAATTGTCATTCACATTAGTAATTCATGTTGCAAACAGTATGTTTGAAGAAGTATCAGGGCTTCAGCTGCAGTTATATTTCCAGGGTTTGTTTTTTTTTATCTACACAACACTCATTCAAGGACTAAAGGTTCATGGGAGGACTCCTGCTTTGTTTGCAGTTAATAGTCATCCAGCTTGTAGTGGAAATTCTCCCTGCATTGTTGGGCTTCATGCTAATAAATTTTAATGTGCTTTCAATGTTTTGGGCTTCAGGGTCATCCAAGTCAGGGCCATCCTCCTTGAGCTACTTCTATACTGACAGTGTTTTCCAATTTTTCCAGTAGTAACAGCTCCTTTAAAAACATAAATATTTTAGTGGAAATTAACATAGTCCTGAACCCATTCTGTTGATAAAATCCCTATGCCATTAATTTCATGGCAGCTGGTTTTGGTGTTGCTGTCCCCAAAGCAGCTCAATATTTCTTTCTGTTATGAAATAAAAATGCTGAAGCTTAAAAAAAAAGAGTTATGAACATGTCATGCTCCTCACTCTACAATTCTTTCCATCAAATTTTTTTGTACAACTCTTCAGGATGTTGGTCACAATGCCTGGTATGTTGACCTGATAAATACATTTCCATTGAAAGAATGGAGAAGTATTTTGTTCTTTGCCATGCATGTGGTACTGTTCCTGATTTTGTAACTGTTAAGATCTGGTCCATAGGACTTGAGATTTCATGGGTCAGTTATCCTTCCTACTTTGATTCTCCCCAAAATTTTCATTGAATCGTGTTTTAAAATTATTGATTGGCATGGATTAATAATTCCCTTTTGAATGTTTTTGTCATTTCTTTACTGGGTTTTGTATTTCCTGGCTGACAATAGAGCTGAATTTCCCTACAATTCAGTCAGTTGAGGTGGAGGGAAAAAGAAGCTTCTGATGTCTCTCTTTTTAATCTGGTTTTATTGTTCCTTTGCTGTCTTCTGAGTGATTAATCTCCCTATTTTAGTCTTCGAAGAGCCTTTCCAAAGGCTCAATTGTTCACACAACCCAGAGGATTGCAGCTTCTGGTTTTGAAACACCTCCTTTGAAATGGCAGGACCAGCTCAATCCAGAAGAGTGAGATGAGGCTCAGCAGTTGTTACAGCCACAGCAGAGATTCTAATTCCTGTAGCTGTGCACTTTGTCATGTGGCCAACCTCTTGCAGTGCTGCATTGAGCAGAGACCTTCACTGAGTTTCCTGCAATATTCCCAGGCCCCTACTGTGGCTTGATTAAGCTAATTGAGAGCTCTGCTGGGAATTAACCACCATTAATAAATGTAAACCTACCAGCTTTGCATTTAGCCTATCGTGTACATGAACAATTGCACAGCTCTGACCAAATCTGGAATTAATATTTTTCCCCCCTGTGGAACTAAGACATCACTGTCTTGGAGCACGGGTTTAACATAGCATTTTGACCTGTGAAAGTCAAATTTATTTTCCTAATATACATAGTGGAAGGACTTTATTGACAAGAAAGGACTTTGAAACAAATACCTGGAGAGAAAAATCAGCTTTTCTCTATAGCAGAAAGAGGAGGATCTTTCTTTTTTAAAGCAGAGATGCCAGGGCTTAGTTTTGAAGATACAGTTTTAATTCCAGTGGGTCATTAAATGAGTTTTTTCTGCTGACATAAATTTGCATAGCTGTGTTGCAGTGCAGATTCTTGCAACTCATTCAGACTGTGGGAGATTATGGCAGAACTCAGGAAGCTGCTGTCACAGAAATACATTCCAGTCCCATTTCCTGAGTTGTTGTGAGCAGTGATAGACTTGCATGAGACAGGGATTATTTGGATCACCAGAACTTTTGAAGAAATACATTAATATTTCTTCTTCTCACATTTCATTTTAATTTTTTCATGGAGCCTTACATAACACAACTGAATTCTTTTGGCCATGTTTTCAAGATCATGTAAGAATTCTGGGTAACTGTTGAGATATTCAATAGTTTCTGTGGTAAACACATAGTGGAATGATGCTGTTGTCCCAAAAAATGTTGTCCAAAGATGCCTAGGGTAGGTTGGTTTGTTTGGTTGGGTTTTATTTTTTTTAATGACAGGAATGTCACAGAGTGGTCCAGTGTTAACTGGTGATTGTCATGTAAATTTCTATCCGTGTGGGGTTTTAGGTGCATAACCTGTTTTGGTCCCATGACAAATTTTCCTCTTTAAAATATTTATATATTTTGAAGACAAAAAAAAAATCCATTAAAAAGCATTGAAACTTAATATATCAAGTAAAGTTTTCTTTTAAATAGTAGTAGTTCTTTTGAAACTGACAGTGGTTTTAGGAAGAAACCACTTCTCCTCTGTTTACTAGCATTCTTTCAGATGGTACTGAAGATTTGAATACTTGTCCTGTGTGGCAAAGGAAATATCTGTACTGTTCTGGAGTTGTTTTAAGACAAAATGAGTGAAGTGCTCACTTCAGAGAGAACACAATATCAAAAAATGGAGAGAACACAATATCAAAGACAAACACAATTTTTGTTTCTGACTGTTTTGTGTCTTTGTGGCTGACATGGTCATAGTGTAAAGTAGTGTTGGCTCCTGACACGAGGCAACTGAAGCTGCAGCTCTCTAGGCCAGCTAGTCAGTGCCCACAGGTTTGGTCATGACTGCTTTATGCCCAGAACATGGATGTGCAGCCAAATCCCTTTGGTTATGCTTCAGCAGCTGGGAAGATGAGTCCTGTATAATCAGAAATCAACTGCAGAATGGTAATTTTAGTTTAATGCTTTTAATGTTCCCTTACTGTATTGTGATTTCAGCAAAGCTGAAGATGTTGCAAATACAACATTGGGGCATGGCTTATAAATTGATATAATTAGGAGCTGGTCTGATCAGTGCTATCAATGTCAGCACATTCCAAAGAAGGCAGGGCTGTTCATTCAGGTTGGCTTCATGTGTATTCTCTCAATTTGAAGCTGTGTGAATATATTTTATATTTTCCAAATGTATCTGTCACATCCTACCTTAATGGTGACAGCATATCACATCACACCGTGTCTCTGTCTTACTGCAGCTACTCTGGTGTCTAATGAATGCTTCTGCACAAAGGCTGCTGCACACTGAGCAGCTGAGTGAGCTCCTGCCTGACTCAGAGGCTTTTGCTCAGCCCTTCACCTCTGCAGTTTATGGCAGTTTCCCCCCTGTTACGCTGTGGGCAGGTTGCACTAACCCTGTGTCTGTTCTCAGGGCAGAGGAGGATGGTGAGAGGCTCCTTTCCACAGCTGAACAGCAAGGAAACCTTTCTGCAAGCTTGAAGCAAAGGGCTGTTACCTGGTAGGAAGCACTGAGCACTTCTGGGCAGGCAAGGGAAGCCCTGGTCACACGTGACCAGGTGTAGCAGAGTTGTGAACCATTTGCCACAGCAGTTTATGTTCACATCAGTAATGTGCAACAGTCCTTTATATCTTGAGATATTTTTTGTATATTCCTTCTGTTGCAGTTGCTCATTTGCTGAGTTTCCTCCATGAGTTATGCAGCTTTTCAGTTTAAACTGGTTTGGTAATCTTTCTTCTCAAAAGGCCCAGCATTTCAGCCTTGCCAATCAGGAGGGGAGCCTCTCGGCTGTGCTAACTGAGTTTGTGCCTGCCTCTGTGTATTGACTTCCTGTCATCTCTGAGATTAACTTAAAATAATTCTTGCCTTTAGTAGCCCTTTCCAGTTTTCTCCACTACCTTTGTAGGTTGTTCGTGCTGTGCTTTTCCTTTTCTAACCTAATTTTTTTTTCTTGTTTAGAAGAACCCTGTTGATATTCAGCATTAGGATCTCTGCTGGAAACCAGTAATATGTTCATTGTGGCTGAAGTATTGGCTCCCCACATCTCTGACTGGCTCCTCAGGAAAGGATGGAGATAGATACTGATATCTCTAGTTTCTCTGTTACTCTACCATTTTGCAAAACACTGAAGTTGAAAGTGTGTCCATGGAGTTGAAAGCAACAAGGTGCTTCCTGATTTTTAAGTTAAAGCACTTAAGCGCAAACTTGCCAGCTCTGTATGCCTTCAGCTAGATAATGGAAGTACAAGAGTTGTTTTATATTTAAGCCAGCAGATAAAAGTGGCCTTTTGAAAAGTGGAACATTCCTTTAGAAGGAATCACAAGCAACAGTCAGCTGCTTTTAGGGTGGATGGCAAAAGTATGTTCATGAAGGCAGATGTGGAGGATTGTTCTGTGTTTACATATAAGCCCAAGTGAGCGAGTTTGTTTCTTTGGCTGATAAGTTGCTTTAGTAAATATTGTTGAACCTGGCTGGCATGCTGCTATGTTGTGATGTGCAATAGCAAAACTCATGGAAAGATTTTCTCTACGTTGCAAAGTTTTACAATAGCTGACGTTTGGTTTCTGTGTCTGTTTTGCCAAGGAGGTAAATTGTACCAGTGTCTTTGGCTGCTGTGGTTTACTTCATTACCCATACTGGATGGGACAATGACTCTTCCCTCTCCCAGTTATGCATGGCAAAAGAGCCCGGGAGAATTATCCAATTGGTAGCTCATTAAATAAGTATCTATCCAGGCTCATGACTGAGCATGAAGTTTCTCATGTTTCAGAGTTAAATGTTACAAGGGAATAAAATTCTTCTCACTAAATAATAGAGAAAACACAGTAGGAGGTATTTTGTTCAGGGAATACAAGCTATTGTCCTACCCTTGTCCAGAAGGCTACATACATCAAGCAGAAGATGTCTTCCTTACATTCCAGCTAAATCAATGTTATTTCTTCCAGAACACTGCTGCTTCCGTTTCTAGAGATAAAAAAACATAGCTCACTGTCAGGAGATAATTCCTTCTCTTGGGCTTTCTGTCCTTGGCCAGTAGAAGTTTTTATTTTTCTTAGACAAGGAAGCCTTTCTTTATCCCTGGAAGATTAAATTGTCTTGCTGGTAGATCTGCCTTACTGAAGAAATGGAGGAAGAAAAGCAGATAGGGGAGAAATAGAAAAGAAAATAATTTCAAGGTATCTTTATAGTCTCCTATTGTTAGGATGTCAATTACTACCATATATCACCTACACAGCAAACTTGTCATAGCTTGGGGTATTTTTTTTTTCTCTCCACCTAGAAGAAAATGTATCAGTTATCCATATGAAATCTATTTTATTGTGGGATTCATCTTTTAAGTATAGCTGTGATGCTCAGAGGGATTTACTTTTTTAACTTCCTATTCAGAAGGATGAATGTTTAAAGATCGTGGTTTTTTAAACTCCAGTTGTGCATTCCATGGGAATAATTGAGGAAAATGATGCCCGTTTCAGCTTTTTGATTTGGCACAGCTCTTGTTTCAGGTGCTGATGGCTCACACTACAGAGAGTGGTCACTGCTGGCAGATCCAGCAGTGCATCTGTAACTGGGGGCTCTGATTTAACTGTAACCCTCCTTTTGATGAGGGCACAGTGCTTTAGTTACTGTAAACATGGGTTCTCCACAACAGTGGTTAGGAGTAGAAAGCAGCTTTAGGGCCTGAGAAAACCCCAGGCTGGCTCTGTAAGGGGCCAGAAGGGAGGCACCCAGCTGCAGTGGCAGGCGCAGGGTGCAGTCAGTGCCCCAAGCAGCACCACAGGTTTGGGGGCTGTTTCAGGTGCTCTCCTTGCTGACAGACCCTGCTGGGTGGGCAGCTCTTAGCAGTGGGCTTTGCCTCCACAGCAATCAGACATCCAGAGCAGCAGGAAAGAAGGCAACCACTTATTCACAAAATGCATCAACTTGCAGGTCTTAGATACAGATCTTCCCTTCTATTGCTGCGGTGGGAACAAGAACTCACTTGTGTTTCTTGGAGCCCAGATATTCATCCCACCCTTGGAGGAGGGGCAGGTCCCTCCCTACACCCTGGCAGTGCTTGTGTGACCCTCTGAGAGCAGGTCCTGTCCTGAATGCTTTACTTTGGAGCTTCAGCATTGACTGTGGCCAGGAAGGGTTTGCCAGGAGGGCTGCAGCTCTCCCTGGGGCAGAGGGAGGATAATGAAGGGAGCTAAAAGGTGAGAGGTGTCTGCTGGTTCAGCTCTCCCTTGGTCAAGTTCTCCTTCCTTGATCTACCTAGTTCTTATGTAGAGTCAGTCCTCTATTCCTTTCAATTAGAGCTCCATCCTACTTTTCTGTCCCTTCCAGTTTGTGGATTTTAATCCTCCCTCAAGTCTGTTTCACTTGTATTTCTTCTTTGCTCTCATGACTTAGGACTTTTTTCCTTATTTCCTTCATGCTATGTCATTTCTTGTGGCTGGAACAGTGTCCTCCTTTTCTGAAAGGAAACATCAGTCCAGCAGGAGGATTAGAGGAAATTTTAAAATAAATTCATAGGGAGTCTCAGAAAATGGAAGAAAATGGCAGCAAGTTTCAACTTGAGTTTCAATTCAAATTTTTATTTCTGTATTGTATAATATAATTCATAATGTTGTCAATATCTATAAAAGCATAAAGAAAAGGCAGCAGTAGCAGTTAAAAAAGCCCTGTAAAAGATGTAAAATTAAATTTCGAAATACTATAGAAGAGGCAGAAGGGCCAGAACCCCAAGTAGCAAGCTATTTGGAAAACAAGAGCTTTGAAAAGGTGTGAAACAAAGCCAGAAGATGGAAGAAGCTCCCCCAAACCAGCAAAAGAGAAGCCCATCTAGGCCAGTCTAAGTGAATAGTTAGGAGCTGAAGAGGAAGGGAAGGTTAAGCAATTTTTGTTTACATTGTACGCAGAAAGAAAAAATAATTTTCCTCTGGGTAAAGGGGACCAGAGAAGCACTGGCAATACAATTTGATTATATTGCTCAGACAGTGTTTAAAAATACACAAACAATCTCTCAGGTTTCTCCTCAAACTTTCTCTCAGTCTTTAAATAACTAGAAAACCACAGACCACCACAAAATAGAAATCTCAAAAATGAGCCATCAAAATGACAGATTCCTCTTTAAAATTACTCTTAGATGTTAGATCACAAATTCTCTTCTGCTGTAATGAACATGATTAAAACCATACTACTTCCTTCTATGCAGCCTTGAAAAGTAAACAATTCAATGGAGAATTATAATTATAAAATGTTCCATGCTCTACTCTCATTCAACACTGCATTTCAGACCAGCTACAGCTGCTATTACCAGAAAAAGGTTTGTATAACCTCTGTCAAATTTCCTACAAGTGAAACTTTTTCTGCCGCCAGTGTGGACCTACAACCTGTGGCATGATCCCAGTGCCTTGAAGACTTATGACCTTTGCCTGAAAGAAAAGCAGAACTGAATGAGATTTGATGGGAGTACATCAATAAAATAATGATAAGTTGCATCAAAAGACACACCACATTTAGTTTATTTGTCATAAGCATGGTTATCATCTTACCCTAAAGACTATTTTCAGGTTATAGGAATCTGCCTAACTTCCAACTTGCATAGCAACTTTATTAATTTATTTATTGAGGCAAATGATGGTTTGCATCTGGTCTTGTGTGTAGCAATCTCTGCTTCACTGCACATTGCAACTGTTACCTTAAATGTTCTGCCTCGGCAGTGCAGCATTAGGCACTTCCTAATGGAAACGAGGAGTGCTGCTTCCAGTTACACAGCAAGCAAGGAAATGGGGGAATCTTTCCTTATCCTGTAAGAGAAGGGTTGCTGTTTCCCAGTTAGCGAAATTGTTTTAAATCTAGGACAGATTTGATTTGGGAAGTTATGATGAAATCTCAGATAAAACAATGATTTTTTGTTTATGGTGTGTCAGGCTGTTCCCACATCAGAGTTGTTACTTCTGCTTGGACCCACTTTTCTCTTCTGCTCGTAGAATGTTAGGCATGTGAGGCTAGTGCATATTACTGATATTGGGGTATTCAAGCCTTCCTTCCTCATCAAATAAACAAATTCTAGGTTTGCCTTTTCAAACCTCAGATGTTTAGTTTTTCTGTTGTGTTTCCCCAATGTCATCTTAGTAAGCTGGTTGGTTTCATTTGATTTGAATTAGTTCTAAATGTTGTTCTGCAGAAACAGGAAAGGGAAGCTCTCTATCCCAGGCCAGAGGAGTAAAGACCAAGCTGTGTGACCATTCCCTGGTGGGCCCTGGGTGTGTCAGATCTGTGAGTTCAACTCCAGAGACCCCAGTGGGACACTCAGCTCCTACATGATACCACTGGCTAATGGGGACTGCCCTTGCAGAATTCTGTCAAGTATAATAGGGTACATATTGGATAAGACTAAAACCAGCCTGGCTTTATTATGTGACTTGCATGCCTGGTAATGAATAGAAGGAAGGCACACACCTCCATGAGCAGAGAAATTTAATATAGTCTCTTCCTGGAGTCGCACCAGTGGGACTGAAAGTTTATTTCAGCATTCCAAGGGCAATAAAAATCTAAATTTAAACTCAAAATGTACTCAAAAGTGTACCCAGAGGCTATGTACTGTTCAAACTTTGTTTAGGTCATAACTGCTTATGTAAAGTTAGTTTACACCAGCAAGTTAGGCTTTATGTTTTTTAGCAGAACCTCTGTTACTAGGAAAGGCAGAGCAAGTGGAGAGGATGCATCTCAAAGTTCAGCTCTGCTTTACTATTGCATTTAATTCAGCTCTTTACTGCTTAGTGCAGAGCTGCGTGGAGAGATTTGTAGCTCTTAACCTTCCTTGTGCAGACATTTTTAAATCTCTTCTGATCCATTCCCCTCGTTAGACATCTCAGATGTTTGGTTTTCCTGAAAGGGAGAGGTGAAGAAGATGCCAGGTGAGGGTTTGCTCTAGCAGGTAAATGCCTGTTAGTTCCAAACACAGACTGGGAGGGCTGAGCATGAGCAGTAACCAGGCCCTCACCTCAGAATTTCACTGGTCCATTGTGTCTTGGGAAATCTGTCAGCCTGACTTTGCAGAACTGAACTTTTCAGCTTTTCTTAGAGCAGATATTGATGGGAGTGGCTATGAGATGTGAAAAGTGCTGTGTCTATTGCTTCTGTGACAGAAAACTGCAAATTTTCAAGCTTTTAAAATACAGTTTTGGGGAAATAATTAAAGTTACAAGCCATGTTTATTTATTCTTAGTTTTTTTCATTCTTTGAAATTGTTCTGCTATGGGAAGCATGCCTAATATTTAAGATATTTGATATCACAACAAAGATTAAAGAAGACTCATTTACATAAAAATACCGCTTATTATTTGTGAAAGGCCAAAAAAAGTTTCAATATGTTGGAAGACTAATATGCATAAGATGTAATCTCCAAAACTGACAGTCTCTAAAACTGCAAATAAGTACACAAAAAACCCAGCTGAAGAGAAATCCTTGCATTTTATAAACAATAAGATATATTAAAAAATCCTCTAGTATGTGTCTCTTGATAAAGGTTTCAACTTCTTTTTGTTTCTTCTGCACCTTGCCAATCCCTCTTTCCCATCAGCCCCTGTTTTAGGGGCCCTCTGTCCATGTTACCTGCCTTCCCAGGTGTACTTAGACCTCTTTTTTTCTTTTGATATCTGTTTCACAATGACTGCTGCATGGATAACACTGCTATTATATGGTAAACAACTCCACTCATTTGCATGCTATACTGGTAATTTGAGGCTGTTGGTATCATAATCAAATACTCATTTATTTATAGCTGCATGGCTTGCAAGTAGTTGCAAGAAATCTTTTTTTTTTTTGGTTTCTTCATAACTATTGTGTAGTATTTATATTGTGTGTTCTTCTCCATAATCTCATTGATTCCTTTTCACTCACAGGACCAACAGTGGCAGCTCCCTGTCTTTTAGATTCATTACCCAGGAGTGAACACCAACAAGAGAATTGTACAAATGCAGCCACGTACCCAAGAATGGCACAGATTGGCAAAGGCCTGGGTAAATGTCCTACCAGCCACGTGCACATTCTACCAAGACTTCATAACACCTTTTGGTTTTATGTGAACGTGGTGTGGTGTGTGGTGCTACCTACGCAGTCCCCAGGAAACGTATAGAGAAAGTGTAGTTACTACTTGCCATTAAAAATTGCAGAGCTTCTATAAAAAGAAACAAATTCAGCTTTAGTATCTTTCCCCTTCTCTTAAATACTATTATAGTAATTAAATTTTAATATGTAAGTTCTTTGCAGGTCATTAGTGGTATAACGCTCCATATATGTGCCTCTTCAGAAAACAATTCAGTCCATAATCTCATCGTGTTGATTCTACCTGGCAGTTTTATTTGAACTTAATTTCTTTTTCACCTAATGCTGTTACCCCAAGAGTTATGAGACAGGCATCAGCTGACAGCACCAGGGGAAGGATAGGTATTGACGACAGCATAAAAGAAAAAGGGGGGGAAAAAGAATAGCTATTGTAGCATTTATCAGAATTCTATTAATAGTCTGCTCAGACACAACTGTGGAATAAAACAGACATTCATACTGCAATTTCTTGCAAAGGTTGAAGCTATTCATCTGCATGGTTACAAGGCAGAAGTCTAAAGCTTCCAGGTATTATAGCTGTTTCATTGTATTGTTATAATCAGAAGAAACACCTTAAAAAGCCATTGCCTTGGCTGTAAATACACTGTCCCACTCCCTTAGGAAGGAATGCAGATACAGCCAGTCATCCTTCCTAGAGTGCTTTTTGAAATAGCGTCTTCCCAGTCTAAAACAAAACTATAGACAAATACTCTGAGCAGGGAACAGGGCCAGGAGTCTTTAAGTTTAGGGCTCAATTGACCATCCACAGAAGTGGACAGAAAGCCTCTTATTGTTTCCTATGTTTTTTATTGTTTCAGTGAAGGAGAATGTTTTCACTGCATGTACCCAGGCAGAGATAAGCACCACAAGAGCCAATGTTCTTTTTTACTGTAGAAGAGACTGGAGCAACAGGGTGGGAGACATGCCCAGAGACAGCTGCCGAGTCTGGAAACCCACCGGACCTGGGAATGTCTGCAATGCCCATGGAGAGCTTTGTAAGTCTGATCCTGGGCAGCAGCTGTGCCCTCACCTGTGCTCTCTTTCATGCCCCAATGGGATGCAGATGTTCTGGGCTGAAGCGGAGCTCCCTGTTTGGGTCACAGCCTGGTTTCAGAGTGTGTAACTCTGCTATCCTGAGACACCTGCGTTAGGAGCTTGGGAGCTCTGCAGGAGAGACACCTGACTCGGCCTCTGCAGGTGTCTCATTCTCTCTCCTTGATATTACAGAGTTCTTAGGGCAGCTGCTTTCTTAATTAGGCACCTCATCAAGTGTGGTCTGTTAGGGGAATGACATTGGGCTTTGTCACATTGAGAGTTATGAGGGCAAACTTGTGAAAACAAAGTAAGGGGGAATGAAACTTAAGGAAACCAACCAAACAAACCACACTAAAAAGCAAAAACCACACACCAAAAAATGGGTCAGGCACTTGTTAGTTTTAGCCAACCCATGACTTACTGCTCCTTTTCATTACACTTACAAACTGAAACACAGTTAACATTTTCTTTCAAGTTGATACCCTCGGTTTTTGTACGAGGTCTTATTATAAAGAGCTCACTTCCTCCTTTGTTACAATGTGATTTTTAAGCAAGGAGAAAGAATTGCTGTGAACAATGCAAATTCCATTCAAAGATGGAATTTCAAAAGGTTCAAAATATTCCTCAAATTGGTTGCAGTTACCCAACAGTTTCCTCCAGAAAAATGGAGAATAATTAAAGAAAAATGTTTTTTACATACTCAAATATTTCATTTTTGTGTTAGTGAACTCAGTCTGGTTTGTTTCAAAATGTATAGAGAGGATTAAAAATTACTTGCCCCTGAACATTTTGAATTTTGAAAATCAGCTATTATGTTATAATTATTTTTTTAAAACCTGGTTGAGAAAATGCATAGTATATTTTACTTATTTAGAAAAGCTGTGATTTCCTACAGCTCTTTAAAGTAATGAATTTGTTCTTTTGAGAAATCCTGGATTCTGAAATTAAAACTGCCATTTGATTTTCAATTGGAATATTTTATTGCTGCAATTGTACAACAGAGGTAGTTAACTGGGATCCTTTATAAAACCTATTTAGTCAAAATATTAGGACACTGAAGTGGGTTCAGATTGCATTAGAGAGCACTTGCTATGTTCAGGATTCTTGGCAGAGAAAGGAAGAAGAAAAAAAATAAGTGATTCTATGTCAATGTTCCCAGTTTTAAGATTTAGGTATAATTATTCTATTCATTTTACATCATGTGCTCTTTTCTAGTCAGTTGTGTGACTGTAGATTTTGCAAGCTGAGTGAGAGAACTTAAAGAAATCATTGCTTTCAGGTGGAATGGTTTTCCATGCTTAAAAGCTGAGTGATAATTGGATTTTGTTTCTAGGGACGAGGAGTATTTGGTAACTCTGTAATAATTACACTAAGGTCTCCTCGATTTTGCTGTTTGCACTAGCCAGCCCTTGAAGGGAAATATTTTGTGTGCACGTTTCTGTTGTCTGCCTTGTGTCAGAAAATGCATGGAAAATGCTACCCAGTCTGACACCTACTTTGTCTCCAGTGTTTTCCTTGTGTAAATGACTTTCCAGCTGCATGGAAATAGGAAAAATGTCTCCTGTTTCAAACAGAACTTTCAGCATTCTGGAGGTTATTCTTGAAGTCAGTGGGAGGGAATCTAATTGCACTTGTTTTATGTGAGATGAACCAGCTTGAGAAAGTCTGAAAGAACTTAGTTCTCCTTTATTTTGGTGAAAGTTTCTGGCAAGCAAAATGTATTGATGAAATGAAATTATTACCTCCACTCATGTAGGAGAGATTTTGCAATGCACTTGTTTTCATCCAGTTTTATGAACTTTGAGATTTCTACTGTGTCAAAGTTCTAAGAGGAAGCTTTAGTCTCTTTGGTAGCTGAAGTAAAAGGAGACACTTGAAATTATGAATGAAAAATTTAAAATTTAACATTAAAAAGGTGGGAAAAAAAACCCCAGTTACAAGAGAGCAAGCTCTGCTGAATGCACTTCTGTATTGCAATATTTTAGAAAAACTACTCACTAAAGATTTTTTTTAACCCAGAAGCATATGAAGATAATTCCCTTTTTTGACATGCTTTACCTTTGCAAAGTTCCTGGGCTGTTGACAGGTACAACAAGACATGTGCTACCCTTACATGCTATTAGTGCAGCAGGCTTTGAAAAATGTCTAATGCATTGGCATATCTGACAATTTAGGGTATTAGTTAACAGTAAGACTTTGTAAATAGAGTGAATTTTAGCTCCCACTGCTGACTTGAGCATTCAGTCAACATCTGCAGTACAGGGCTGAACAACAAATAATGTCATTTTCTGCTATAGAGATGGAAGTTGGCGTTACACAGTGTGTATGGCTCAGCCCTAGAGCAATGGTAATTGCAATGTATTGAAGTTTTGCATTGTAATAAAAATAGAGACCATTAGTGGATACCATTTATGTCATTAGTATTTAGTGGCTGTGTGTTGCAGCTTTTTTAGTGCTCATAAAACTGTCTCTGCTTGCAGATATGTGACAGCACTGATATAAATTTAAATGTTTAGAAATCCATAAGACATAAAATATAGATAGTAAATAGGGGCATAACATTATAGACAGAAGCTTAATAATTTGGCACACAAATGTTTATATATTTGCATGTCTAGTGCAGAAATTAGCATAATGATGCTCACATTTATACTAGAGCTGAACTTGATTAAGCAAAGAATAACAAGTGAATTAAAACTGAGGCCCATCATGCAGAAGCAGCAGAGAATACTTTCAGATCCCCAAAAGGGAATTTGTGATGTTGAAAGGTTCATCCTCTGCATGCATCTGCTGGGATATTGATTTTTCTCTTTATAGACTTTTTACTAGTTACAGCACCTGTTCCACTAACTAGTATTGCAAGTGTTCCTAAGAAGTGACTATGTTAATTAAACAATAAAAAAAGATAATGAAGTTGCTAGGAACCCTAAGATAGAGATTGGCTGGCACTAATTTAACAGCTCTGGGGCCAGCCACCACAGGGAAGGTCATATGGTGTCTAGCCCAAAAGAGCAATATCTTGTCAGAAAACTAGATGCTGGTGTGAGGGCAGGGAAGGAGCTGGCTGAGGAAAAACTTCTTTGGAGGATGGGGTGGGAAGGAGTCCAGGAAGATAGCACAGGAGGTTTTCCCTAAATTCCAAGTGTTACACATGAGACAAGTGTGCAACTGACAGTTTGGGCTTGCCACTACATAATTTTTGGTCAAGAAATTTGGAAGCCTGTTTGATTTCCATGCAGCAGATCTCTGGGAAAGCTGTCTTTTTCTTTTTTTAAAGGACTGTCACTTGGACTCTGCTGGCAATTGCACTAACACCTTTAAGAAGTTCCCACCAAAGTTGATTTTTCCTTAGGAAGTTGCCACCATGGTTGATTTTCCTTTAAGAGACTTCTCTTTGTGCTTTACTGACCCTAGCTTGTATGTCAGTGACAGATTTGAAGCAAGAAATTCTGAGATTTGTCTTCTGTACACTCCATGCCCATTGTCCTCAGCTCTGACCTTTACATCCTGGAAACACCCTGCAGGTTTGTCACAGAGCTCTCAGGGGATTTGGAAATCAAATTATAAAGCACTAAGGAAGAACACAGAAAACTATAAAAACACTTCAGTCATTAAGAGCAAAGTGACAGCAAGCAGTGTTAGAGTATGAATCCTTCCAATTAATTTTCCTTTCAGAGCACTTTTTGTAACATTTTTAATTCTAAGTTTGTATGAATTCTTTGGCAACATTAGTTGTGTCTTTCAAAAGAAAAGAAAACCTTTGATAAACGTTCTGAGTCTCTTGAATAAACAATGATAGTGCCCTGATTTCTTTGAATCCTCATAGTTGGGAAAGGTGATAGTTGGAATGTACATTTGCAAAAAAGCTTGTGGCTTACATTAATAGTTGTTAAGGTTATAAAATGAGATTCTTTTCAGAAGCTCAAGTAATAAGCAGAAGCAAAGCATAAGCTCTCTGTACAGTGAATATAAATAATTCTTTCTGTGGCTCCAAGTATTTCTTCCAATCTTATTATGGAAAGTGTTAAACTGAAAATCACATTGCTCCTTTTAAAAGCATATTTTTGTCTGTTTATCCGTACAAAACAGACCAAAATGTAAATCTCTAAAATGCTTTCCATCTTCAAAGCAGCTATTTATATTCATCTAAATTCTGAAATCTTTTTGAAACTTTCATTTTTGTTTCTGATTGTGGGATTCAGTGTCACTTAGCACATTGAATGCTGATGGCTTTGAACATTCAGTATGGCACAAAGCGATAACTTGTGCCCACTACCCTGCTGACAGGCAATTCTAAAGGAAAAGTGATTTTTGTGCTGAAGTTTTGGCTGATTTTAGAATTAGGGGAAATATTAAAGAGCATAACAAAATACTTTAATTCCTCTATACACTTGTTCCCTTATTTATCCAGTTAACAGCACAGGTTTCTTTCTGAAACTATTCTTCATTAGAATTACTAAACCCACTGAGTTTTAAGGCAGGTGACAGATAAGTTTTGCAGTAAAGAGTGGTATTCTTGACTGGGTCTGTACACACTTATAAAAAGCATATGTAAAGGGGGAAGGATATTGGACTGATAGAAGAGAAATGGGCTCCCTCTAATCTATTGTGTCATAGGGTAGAAGGCAAAAGACTGTCTGGATTTCTGGCAAAACCTGGGTGAACCTGAAAAAAATGCTGCACTTCAAGGTATTTTCTACTGGAATAATTGGATTAACTGTGGTTACCACAAAACTTGAGTGTAGCATATTCTCTTAAGCAGGACAAGTAGATGCAATGCTTTGAATTGGAAATACAAGTTGTATTAGTGGTACTTGAAAGTACCAGTAGGACTGTGCAAAGCAAAGCATATTTTCTTGATAACATGTTTTCCTGTATTTTCTAACACCTATTTTTTAAGTTCACTCTTGTTCTGACTGCTGGGTGATACCTGGTATCTTGCTGCTCTCTTGTACTTCTGTCTTGCAGGTAGGCAGTGTGTCACCCCAGATTCTTACAGGGCATCCAGCCTTATTAGATTACCCAAATTACTGCAGGTCACAGCTGAGATGCATTACAGGAATTTAATAGGAAAGCTCACCCAATATGGGCTTGGCTGTTCTTAGAGCTTCTTATTGCTTTCATAAGAAGTGAGGGAGATTATTGAAAGACATATTTATAAAATATCCAGTGCAGTGCAGCTACACTCCAGGTTTATGCCAAATTAGGTGTTGAACCTGAATGGATTTGGGCACCTGCTGCAGTGCAGATTACAGGTCACCCTGTGACCTCACACATGCAGGTTGGCCTCCTCCTGCTTTGTTTAATCCATCTACAAAATTGACAGAAACAAGGACCTCCATGAAGAAACAGGTATGCATCTGGGCACAACTGCCTTGGGTAAATAAATTATAAAGGCAGAGGCTCAACTGAAGGAATAATAAAGGAAATAGAAAGGAAGGAAACATAAGTCTCTTTTCTCCTACACACATTTGTTGTTAACTTAGTGGTGTGCTGTGTCTACATTTATTGGGTGTGTTTAGTCTCACTGGACTTGCAGCAGAACAGATCTGGGGTCATTGTTTTTCCCTGCAATTCAGTGCATGAGAAGCACTATGTGGTTAGGTTTATTGGAGGGAACGTAGGCACAGGCTTTAGTGACTTGTGAATGAATCAATAAAGCATGTTCCTGTAGGTTTCTGAATTGTCTCTTTCATTAAGAATGGAATTGGACAGCAGAAGATTGATTTCTGTGGCAAATCAGAGAGGTTTTTTAGACCTGAGTTTAAACTGTGGGTTTTTGAAGTAAAAAAACTCCAACAAAAATATTATACAGTATTTAAACTGCAAAAAGGATTATAAATTGTTTAAATTTCCTTCTTCAGAAGATTTTTTTTAAACTCAGAATTACATGAGACCTGATCTTTAGCAATGCCCAGAGCTGACTAAATAAGTGGCAAACTGCTAAGCTCCCACAGCTGAGGATCATGGCTTACAGAGTACTGGATATGGTGTTGGTTAAAAGCTATTTGGAAGGGCAAACATTCACAAAAAAATGTTACTGCTAAGGTTATAACTGAGATTTGTGTTGCTTACAGCAGCTCTTGACAATGAAGTGTGCTGTGTGATGATTATACAGGTATGGAACAGTCTTAAGTTTTGGCAGAGAGCTGTTTGATTCTGCTTATATTTGCAGCATCACCATACAGCTGTGAAATTCTGAGGAAACTTACCTTTACAGATGTGGCTGATCTAAAAATTCTTTTCCTGCATGGCACATCCAGGCTTACTTGAGTGTGGTGGTGCACCTTGACAGTGTTGTTTAAGCACAGTATAATTTGCTTGTAGATAACACAGTGTCCATCTTGGGGGCAGGGCTTTTAGTACACATATGTGCCTTTATATCATCCTGAATCAGTTTTACTTTCATGGACAGACAAGGGTAGTGCTGCATATGCACTTCTTAATTTTTTAATAGGCTCATCAAGTCAAAATTTGTATTTCCAAATCCTCAGGGAAATGGAGAAACATGGATGAGCCACAGTGCTGAGTCTAGACAAAAATTAGCTGAATCTAAATCAAGAACAGCATCAACAGTAACAGTTAGAAGCACAGAGCTGTATTAAGAATTGATAATTTGCCAGACATTGCTTTCTACATACGCACTGTTGTAAGATGTGGACAATCCAAAACAAGTTTAAGCCAAATATTTTATCACAAGATGTGTCATCACCTATTATATCAATTTAGCTCTAGCTTGCATGAGCATACCTGCAGAGGATAATGGTGTTTTCTAGTAATTCTCTTGAGCGGCAGGTACATTAATTTTCGAGTAATTGTTATGTAAGAATTACAAGCTACCTACATGTAAAAGGTTTATGAATTATTCATTGTTTGGTGTAAACCTGAATCTCAGTTCTGCCCTGTTGTCCCCTTGCTGGGGTCTTGTGTAGCCATCCTCCCCAGCTGACTGTAGAAGCATGTTTATACCTGAAGGGTGCCCATAAATGCTACACATACAGAATTAAAACGTTGCTGTTGTGGTGCAGTGAGAGATGAGGGTGATATAGGGCCCTGGTGGGGATTTCTAGTTCAGTTTTCTGTTGCACAATCACAATTTGTGATACTATTTTTGCATTGTTGTGTCACAAACACTGTCAGTCAGGGACTTAATAAAGATGGGCAAACTCTACAGGATCTGGAGGCCTGAGTAAGACACTCAAAGTCTCTAGCAGTTTTTCAGAGCTTAATGAGAGGTGGAGTTTTCTTTTTTCTCAGTGTTTTCAGGTGTAAATCTTTCCCTTTTCAATGGTGTATCAATTTTTGCAGACTGCCTTATCACCCAGGAGTAGGAGAAAGTGAGCTGGAGGTATGTGCTTTCTGTCTAGAACAGAGCATTGGGATGGTTGGGATGAACATCAGCAGAAATTACTGAGTTTTCCCAGGTATGGTTTTAATATTGTCTTTGATGTCCAGAGGAGAATGCAGCCTCAGCCATGTGGGTTTCTCTGAAGTCATTATTAATGTAATAGCCATAATTAAGGGTCTGTCCCACTAGAGAGTAAGAAAGGAGTAAGAGACTGATCTTTACTCATTGTCATGTTTATACAAGGGGTTATACAGCACTCACTGGCTACAACCTGATAGCTGTCATTCTGGGGGACTATTTTTGTGCTCACTAAAGATGAATTAGTGTACATTATTTCTCTTGATTTTCACAGGCTCCATTGCAAAGCACATCCAGAAAAGGAAGACCTTTATTCTTGCTTACTCATGGGAAAGATCTGTCAAGTCAGTGAGAAGTTTGATTGAATGAGAGCAGTGAAACTGCTTTTGGTGGTGGAAGATTTTTAAAAAGAGAGGTGAGCGGCATTTTTTTTCAAAATTTGACTGTGGTTACAGGGCAAAAAATGTGAAATCCAGTAAGTGAGTTGCCCAAAAATTAGAACCATCCCTCAGAGGTGTGGGAAGGTGCTCTCTGTGTTAAACTAGTCATCATTTCCCCATGAGTGTGTCCCAAAAAGGGTCTGCTCAGGAAGAAGAGAGGCGTCCTTGATTCTGAACTTTGAGGAATCCTTCATGGTAAAGAGGATGGAACATAAGCATGCAATGGCTTTCACATTTCTGAGTGGTGGGACTGCCCATAGCTTTGATGAGTCCAGCCCATTCAGGTTGGGGTGTACCAGCATCCCTGGGACCAAAACATGGGCTGCCAAAGCCCTGCATGGAGGGAAGGACAAGTCAGTGAGTGGGAGTGACAGCCTGACAAGTTCAGTTGAGAAGTGGGGTAACAAACATGTGGGGTAATAAATACTGGTGTAAGCCACCGAGATGATGGATTTTCCATTTACAGATTAACACTGCAAGCATTTCAATAGGATGTGTTTTACTCAAACAGGAGTTGTGGGGATTGGTGCAGAAGTAACTGAGTGAAAATCTCATATAAGAGATTAGACCATAATGTCTGATAGCCACTTTAGATCTTATTAAAATTTTAAATGTTAAACTGGAATCTCTTTATGTTAGATTTGAATGGCACTTCTTGGTGGACTTCTCAATATCCCAAGTGGCACTGAGGCTTCCATGGGATTGTAATTTTGCACAAGCCCACGCTGCATGCCTGAGGACACTTGGCCTTATACCCTTGCTTGGGTAATACAGACAGCCAGAGTGGACCCAAGCAGCTAAAAGAGACAAATGTGTTGTGGATGAAAAGGAAAGGAGAGTCAGTGAATATTAAAAAATACCAGACTCTCATAGAAGGATAATATTGTCTTTTGGCTCAAGATCCACAGATGGGTATTTAAAGCCCTCATGTAAATCTGATGAAGTGAAGGGCTGAGGCAGTTCCCCTGACTTCAGTGGGATCATTTTGAAGAACAGGGTTAAGTGATTCTTAGTGGACTGGGACAGAGAAGAATACTGACAACATGGTTATCTTTTGCATCTAGGGCTCTTTTTCAATCTCTGATAAAATTTGAACCATAAAGGAGAGTACATAGTAGGAAATTGAAGAAGAAATAAAAAGATTCAGAATGAAAATTCTGACTCTTGAGGCTTAGCAGAGGAAGGGGAAAACATAAGCCTAAGTAGTGCACATGGAAGTAGTCCCCAGTTAGTGATATTAATCACTATTTAGGGATGACAATCACTGTGGAGCCATAGTAGGGTCTTTACTGAAATAAGGCAACTTTTGTCTGTAAAGAAGTGTGTTCCAAAGCTTGTTTATTGGGTTGATATTTTGTTAAAACAGAACACCTGACCAGCAATGGGGAACTGTGCTATTTTAATGTTCATAGGTAGATGTTATATTAATTTTTTAAAAATATTTCTTTTGATTTTTCTGTGTAGAAAAAGAAATAATTTCAGTTTAAGAGGTCATGCTAAAGTGAAAAATTAAGCATTTACCCAAACCAAAATTCTTTAGTAATTTCATTTTGTGGGAACATGGAGTCCCTTAGGCATTTAGTGTTTGGAAATGACTGTCTTACATGGAACTCTGGGTCACTTCTCAGGTTCACAGGTTGGTATGGGTCATAATTATCACAAGAGTAGCTGAAGACCATACCAATTAGCTATTTTTATGGCTTATTATCATATTCTAAATACTAAATTGTTCTGTCAAATAGTCTCAGAGAGATTTGATAGCTGACCCACAGACAGTGCACTGTCTTTGCTTACATACTTAAGCTACAAGTATTTCTAGGAAGATATAGCTTATTAATTCATTATTATTTTATTGATGTTCAATTGATGTCTGATTAAATATAAAGTAGACACTTGGTAATAATAATGTAATAGGATGAGGCAGGTGAGATTCCCCCAGGATAGTTTGTAATGAAGCTTCAAATTTTTAATAATCTTAAACCCATAAATAAATTATTATGGGTGAAACAAATGCAAAAATACTGAAATAAGCTATAAAAATGTTAAGTGCTGGTGAAGAGACACATAATCTGCTGGGAGAGCTGTGTGAGAACGTGCATCTGGCCCTAAGTCACGTCGCTCAGAATCAGCACTCCCCCCTCCTTCCAATCATTTCATATTTAGGTGTGTAGCCACCCCTCCTATCCCATTATTATGCTGCACCATCCTGTTGCCCAACATTTTGCTTTGCCTGGGAACAGTATTAATTTAATGCACTCAGGTGACCCCAGAGGCCCTGGAATGACACGGCAGCAGCAGCCCAGAGTGCTGCAGTGATTCCTGCTGCTCGCAGAGCTGCCAGGAGACCGGGTGCTCTTCTGGACAGTTGTCTGTGAACTCTTCAGGGAAAAGTCAGGGGGAGCTGTCTCTTTGACCACACTGTCAGTGCTGAGAAGGACACATCCTCTCACTTAGCTACATCTTTCATCTTTTCCTTGGAAGAAAGATTTCCCAGGTGCTCCTCTGCTTTTCTTGAAGAGTTAGCAAGGAGACCATGTCTCCCTTAGATAAGAAAAGAGAGAAAGGAGAACTTACCCTTATGTAAGGAAAGAAGGAAGTAGAAAAGGAGAGGATTCTGATAGTGTCTTTGCTGTTTTTTGGGGTGCTTTTGGGTCCCCAATATCCTGCAAAGATTTCAAGAGATCCTAACCCCCCCTTTTCTTCAGTAAAAACAGCACCATTATCCCAGCCTTGAAAGACAGAGTGAGATCCCAAGGCAATACTCAGTGTCTGTTTTAGACTCACCGTAGTGGGATTTGCAGAAACTTAGCACTTCGTAAAAGCTGCTGGTAATTTGAAGAGTTAAGTCATGCAGCAGGTTAGTAAATGTAAAGAAGCTTAGTTCCTAAGATAAATTTTACAAGATTTCCATCAGCGAAAGTAAGGGATACACAAAAGCCTGAAAATCTGGCCCTGTGACCATACTCACTGGTTTAGACTTTCACCTAAAATTATATTCCAAGAATCTGATAGTTATTGAATGGCCATTGGGCTGTAAACTAGAAATTTGGCTCAATACAAGGCAGAGAAAAAGACAAGTATGCTGCTTTTCTGATGTGAGAGACCTTGGTTGCTAGGAGGAAAGCATTCAAGTGTTTGCTTATGTTTTGCTGGGGTGTTAACAGTGTGGGATAAACAGATAACACCACGCCTCTTAAATAACATTTTCTTAAATAGTGAAACTATTCCCTAATGAAGAAATTGCAGTAATCACATTTCTGTAAAAATAGGGAGTTATTACAGCACTATGTAATTAAAGTGCTGTATTTTTCCAAACAAAAATCTGCTGGCAAATACAGTATTGTGTATCTTTTGTAATTGGAGATTTTGAAATCAACTTGTTGAAACACAGAAAACTGTTGCCTCTCCATGACAGGGTAAGGAGAGAGGAGTCATATGTGTGATTTGCAGCATCCATAGCAGAATTGTGTTCTTTTTGGTAGGTTATTCTTGTGCATCTGCCAGGAGGCCCACGGGTACAGAAAACACATCCAGCTTGAATCATTCTTCACTTTTTCCATGATGTGCCAGGCCAGCATGGTCTGGTGGAACTATTTGCCAGTTCCTGTCCATACACTTGCTGACACTTCTCTGGGGAACCACATTAAGCAATTGCTTGGGTCACCAGTTGTCTGTGCCTCCTCCTTCATGAGGCAGCAAAAGCTGGGCTTGGGAGAAAGAGGAGCTTGGGGCTCCTCTTTTTTGCCATTTTGTTGTCCTGCAAGAAAATAAGATTCAAATTACTTCAAGCACAGCACCTTCTGCTTCAACTTTGATGCAAAGGTCTTATAATTGAGAGAATTTATCTGTGTAAGTACTGAAAGATTAAATAGGCATTTAATAGTCATTTAAGCTGTTTGGAGCCCTACGTGCCTGTGCTGTGTGTAAATAAAGCTCAGCTCAGGGAATGTAACAAACATTCTGCAGCCTCCAGAGATACCTACAAATTTGTGGTTCTGTATTTGCCCTTGTCTCCCTTTAAAAGGCTCCTGTTGCTGCACGTCTTTATTCAAAGTTACCTCTGGTTAGGCAAGAGTAGAGGACAACATTTATAGCAATTGGTAATCAAAAGGAAAGAGGAAACAAAGGAAAAGGCCAATAATGGAAGACAATTGTTAAGTGCCAAATATAATTTGTCAAAGGCACTCCTTCTAAATTGGATGAAGGAAGCATTTTTTTTAGATCAATACTGCCTCAGTACCAGCACAGTTCTGGTAGCTTTTGGCTAACAAAGAAGAATTGATATGTCCTAGGTATAAACATTAAGACCAAAGAACTTAGTGGATTAATAGACCTTGACTGTGGTCAGGTACTGTGTAGATCTTGCCAATAGATCTTGACTGTGTTCAGGTATTGCTGTAAAACTGGGATTGGCAATATGCAAGAGTTGAAGCTGGCACAAATCACATCCATGGCCTGATTAGCTATGAGCCAGCCTCGTGGATCAGCACATCCAGAAGTTCAAAGCTCCACAGCAAACTAAGCTCAGTAGTAAATATTATCAAGGGGTACATGCCCTGGTTCTTGGTGATCTTAGTAGGAAAACATGTATTGAATTCAGAGTTTGAGCTGCCTATCAGAGAAATGCATTAAGTACTTAAGCCAGCTGTTGCTCCTCTTTACCCACACATCTTACCCAGCCTGATACATTTAATTGCCAATATAAGGTGTTCTTGCTGTGACTTAGTAGGATATTATATTCTTACCCAATGTTACTATGGGTCAAATACTGTGTTTTATTTCAAAATACATGGTGGGAATAGAGAAGCAGGTGTCCTACAACAGAGGGGCAACCTCATAACAGGAAATGGCATTTCAACTAAAGCTTCAGAGGGGGAATGGTATTCTGGGTATTTCATAGACCAGAACACCCCGGCAGCCTGCTGACAGAAGGAAGCACCTCATCATTCCTTAGCTGGTGTTCATTAGCCCTCACTCTGCCATAGGAGCCCCTTGCTCTGGCAGCAGAATTCTACATCTGTGGATACAAGGCCCTCATAGTATAAGCAAACCATTAAAACTTGTGCTGAGTCCCAAGAAACAGAGTCTGCACTGGAACTCAGGTATCCAAATTCACAGCCAGCACAGCTTACTTGAGACCAGACCCAGTGGGGCACTCTGGTATCCCCTGGGAGGAAGGAGTCATTCATATGTGTGCACACCTACAAATCCCTGCATCTGGCAGCCTCACACCTTCCTGAAGACAGCTCTGCAGCAGGAAGGAGCATCACAGCTGCATTTTTCATCAGGAGAATATGCTAATTTTTGCTGCAACAACTGTATATTACCTGGCAATTACTCTCTCCAGTCTCTTGGGTTCGCTTTATCTGTGGCTGTGTTTAGAATCCCCAAATGATTATATAAGAGATAGAAGATACCTGATAATATAACAGGCCCTTTCTATTTTTCCTAAAGCTGTATTGATATAATTTCTTACGTGTCATTGTGTAATTCTCGACATCAATCCATTGTGAATCATGCAGGCACATCAGAAAGAACAGAACCTGCTGCACCCTGTGAGCAACAAGAAATTTCAGCTGCATGACTGCAGAAGGGCTTTGCAAGACCACCAATAATTTTTTATATTCAGAGTTAAACAGAGCAATAAGATGGAATTTCAGCTTTAGTGCAATGGATTGCAGCTCTTCAGTCAATCAAATTATAGTTCAATCAGTTCATTTTAATCACTTCTCTGGAGAGAAGTAAACCCCTAAGTTGAAGAATATGCAGCAATTTTATTGATGGAAAGTTTAATTGTTTCATTTTTCCTTACCGTCTGTAACATACTAGACTTTTAATCAGTGGGAACTGAAGTTATAATGAAGTAAAGTCCACTTTCCACAGTTCACAACTAGCTGAAAATAATTGGGTTGAGACTCCCATCCAGACAGTGTAATGCCTCTGGCATTTTCCTGAAAACTACACTTAATTGCTTTGCTGATGTTGTTAAGTGGTCCTAAGGGGGATGAAGTAGTAAAGCTGCTCACATATGCAGGGAAACAATACACAAAAAATGTCTTACAAGGTCCTTAAAGGAGGACCAACTAGTGACTAGAAGACAATATATTGCACTTTTCTCCCCCTTTTGGGAAAAGTGCAATATATTATACCAGAGAGAATACACAGGAGAGGCTGATAAAATAAACTGGAAATTCTATAAACACTATTTTTATTTAAGGGCAGTAAGCTTGGGAGCCAAAATACAGAAAACCTCAAGGCAGAGCTCTTGCAATCAAACCTGCATCTTTAGGCTAGCCCCAGTTGCTTGGCATTTTTATGCTGAGCACTGGTGAGCTGCTGCCTGCCTTCAGCACCTTGGCCTGAGGAACAGATGTACTCTTGTCCCCAGGGAGGGAGGACAGCTTGCTCTCTGTTCTCTAAAGTGACAGGATGTGAGCCAGCCATGAGCTGAAAGCCTTGTCCAGGCATCAGTGGGACCAGCACATGTACCCTGCAAACGTAGCCAGAGAAGGAATAACACTTTGGCATTTCTCCTTATTTACTGCATTCTTAGGAGACCCTCCATGATTGTGTGGCAATTGTTTAAAATGATGAATTCACTGACAGTCTCAAGGATATTCTGATGGAGAAATTCAATAGCTGTTTAATGGAGAAAAATATTTATTTAAGCTACTGCCCACTGAAATCAGTGTTAGAGCTGGAGTTGTTTTGTGGAGAACTATAGATCTAATTTAGATTTTTAAAGTGAGGGGCTTTTGTTGGGGTTTTTTTGTCCCTGTTTATTTAGATATGTGGGCCCAGTAAAGTCTCTCTCAACAACCTGTCCTTCCTCGGCTGCTATTTGTGTAAACTTCAGTACAACCTTTGCTTATTCTGTTCTTGCTTTTACAGGCTCTGAACTGAACAACTACCCCCTGACAACTCTCTAGAAAGGAACACAGGCAAAATTGAGCCATGGGGTTCTAAAGTCTTAAAAGTTCCCTTAATCTGATCCCAGGTGCCTTCGAGAGTCTCTGAGTTGGCACCTCAAATTTTGGCCAGCATAACTCTTCCAGCACCTGAAATTATGCTTTTTCCACTGAAACAGGCAGAAGTCTAGACAGGACTCAAGTACCTTGATGTGTAGCCCCATGTTAGCCTGCCCATTCCCCCCAGTATTAATAAACTTTAACACAAGCTTCTCCTATGGTGAAATAATCACCTCCCACGTGCTGGAACCGCCAACCATCTGCCAAGGGGATCGGCCCTCAGTGAGAAAGTGCCCTGTGTCCAACTCACTCTGCTTGCCTGCCTCTGGGAGAACAGCTCAGCAGCAGCTGTACTTGGGCTCTGCTCTTCCTGGGCTCCTGTTTTACCATGAGTAATGTGAATAGTTTGGAATGGTTTTAGTAAATGTACCAAATGAGGACTGTGTTGTGACAACTGATGGGGGACGGTGCTTGGGTTTTGTATTCTCAGAGACGCTGAGGGACTGGAGGAGCCAGGGCAAATCTACAGTGCAGAAGGCAAATAACCAACCTGCTGTGGCTGGCTGAAATTTTCCTCTGTGTTGTCTGGCTGGTTTAGAGGGTACCCTGCCCTGACCCTTCTTTTGGGGACGGGGTTGCTGTCCCAGGAGTTCTTCCTGGAGCTGTAATGCAGTCCCGTGCAGCAGCACAGCTCCCAGCTGGCCCTTATTGCCAAGCAGAGCTGCTTGCTGGGGCTCACAAGCTTTAAAGTCTTAGCCTGGGTCTCAGTGGAAACAAGGAGGAGAATGATTTGACACACATTCCCCTGATTTGACATACTGTGTGGTTACAACATAGTGTGTCCTCCACAAGAAATCCAAAATACATGTTGCTGTGCAGGCACCAATCTGACTGTTCCTGATAAACTGTTCATGTGGAAAGATACAATTTTCATGGTTGTCATCAAAGCCAGTGTATGTATTCATTTGTGGAAGCATGTCAGACACCATATGTCACTAATATGCCTTTGATATGATGGTGTCTGAATAATTTTTTTAACTACCGAATGGCATATGTTTAAATGTAAGCATCTGTTCTGTGTCTGTACTGTCTGTATTATTTATTCTTTATTTCTTATTTTCTTTTGACTAAAAGTTTGATTTAAACCTAGAAAAAGTGTGGGATTCATCTTATTTTTAAAGAAGTAGAGTTTTGGTAGTATTTCAGCATGTGGCCAATGTGTATCTTCTCAAGGACAAGAAGGTCATTTAACAGAGAATTTTTCTCTTTTCAATAATCAGAAAAAAAATCAGTTCCCAGGCAAAACAAAGATTAGATTTGAGTACAAGTTTGTAAATGAAAAAATTATTGTTTTAGTGTTGAGCAAGTTCTGCAATGTATGGATTTGCTGAAATTAAGTCCTTGTAAGAGCCATATGTTACAACGTGATGACAGTAAATTAGTTCTATCCAGAAACTTTTCTGATTCAGTTAAAGAACTTGCTGTGTAATAAATGACTTAATAAAGGAATGAAATAATACACTATGTTTGTTAGGCTATTCATTATACATGGGGCAAACTCAAAACCAGTGTCACCAGGAAGGGACTCAAAAGTAGTTATTGCAACTCATCGATCAACTGAGCCACTGCAGCACCCTTCAGGAGGCTACAGCCAGCCTAAAAGGCACGGTTTGGGCAAAAGCAGGCAATGATACTTTACTGTGACAGGAAAACAAGAAGAGACTCTACGAGCCAGCTGGGCATACGTGGAGAGTCCAGGCAAGGGTGTCCAATGCTCAAGTACAGGAAGAGGCCTGTAAAGAAGCAGAGATGGTGGCAGAAAGAGACACATAAAGAAGCAGAGATGGAGGCAGAGAGAGACACATAAAGAAGCAGAGATGGTGGCACATTGTAGCAGGAGGAGGCCTGTAAAGAAGCAGCCACAGTGACACGCTGTGAACTGCAGAGCCACAATTATCCACTCGGTGACCCCTCTAGCCACGCTCTGTGTGTCCCACAGCTATGGGACATTCTGCCTTTTGGTAAGAATAACAAATGTCAGCTCTTGGTGGTCTTAGGCAGCCTGGGCTTCATATTCTGATTGTAAAGTTTGGCTCAGGCCTTTAACAGACCAACAGCCATTGCATAGAACATTGGAAAATCAAATCTGCCTAAATCCAAAAGCTTTATGTCACTGTCACGGAGTCGTAGCATTTCACAGCCACAGCTTAAAACGAACCACATCAAAACAAGCCGGGAAGAGCCGAGTGCAGCTGGTTTGTAAAACAGGCCCTGCGCAGCCCAGAGCGCACCTGCGGCCATGGCCGAGCCCGGCCCGGGCGGCGGGCCCGGCCGGGACCAGGGGCCTCGGAATCACTCAGTGCCATCTTGTGGCATTTCAGGATATTGAAACGCCCCTGAGCTACAGTAACTGCGAATGTCCTTGGAATCCACCACAATTCCAAAAATTGCAATGGTACCGCATACAAAGCCCGTACAGATAGATTTGCTCGGCCATAGCTGCTACGGCTGTGCATGGAGAGGCTCAGCACCTGAATGATTAATGAGGCAAACGCCTACCAATTATGGCTCATTGGAGGGGCACAGATTAATGCCTGTAATTAGAATTCCCGGGAACAGATGGAGAATTTTGCAATATCAAAAGCCTTCTCCTTATTTGCCGTGCCCTGAACTGGGCAAGCGGAGCTGCAGGCCGTGGTCTGCCCTGCACAGCGCTGACCTGGGACAGAGGCTGCACCGGGGCAGGGGCTGCTCCCGCGGGACTCCGCCCGGGGATGGGCTGGTTCCTGCATCCCCCCGGGGATGGGCTGGTTCCTGCATCCCCCCGGGGATGGGCTGGTACCTGCATCCCCCCGGGGATTGGGCTGGTTCCTGCATCCCCCCGGGGATAGGCTGGTACCTGCATCCCCGGGGGGATGGGCTGGTACCCGCATCCGCCGGGGGATGGGCTGGTTCCTGCATCCCCCGGGGATAGGCTGGTACCTGCATCCCCCGGGGATGGGCTGCTACCCGCACCCCCCCGGGATGGGATGATACCCGCACCCCACGGGGCGAGGCTGAGCCGTGCTGAGCAGCCCCCATTGCCCTCCTGCCTACGCCCTGCGTGCAGCACGAATTTGATGCTCAGAGGTGGCGGTGGCTGTGGCTGCTGCTGCTGCATCCCTTGCATGTAGGGGGATAGAATACAAGAAAATGAAGATAGGGTAGAAAGTAATCTTACCCCTAAGGAGTTGCAGCTGGGCCAATTATCAAGATTAGGAACAGACCTGGCTTTTACAGGCTACAGCTGTAAGCAATGAGAAGAAGAGTGCTATAAAAGAATGGGGTGGCTGGTTGAGAAGGGAACTGGAATCAGTTGGCTGCTTTGTGAAGAAGAGTCAGTGCTCTGAGGAGCTGCCTGTGAGAAACGGCAAGAAGGTGTGAAACTTACACGATAAGGAGACAACAGTATGGAACGCCTGCGATAAGATGATAACACCTGCAACCTCAAACCCTTCCCTCCAGATCCACAACACTCATTCCTGGGACACCAGCCTGAGCCTGGGACACAGCAGCAGCTGCTAACACTGACTCAATAAAAAAAATTTAGAAAAGTATTTCTATAAAGCAATTTATATGCTTTAAATGCTATAAACAGGGAACACATCCAGTAGATAAAGTATCAATGTAAGAATATATATAAAGGTATATATAAATATGTAAATATAGACTATATATAGGTATATCTATAATATAGATATAGAATATATATAAAGTTATCTATAAAATATGCATATAGATATATTGTTTATAGAAGTAAAATATATAAATAATAAAATTATAATAAATTTTAAAGTAATAATATGTAATTTTCTATATATTGTGTATATGTATAACTAGAAAATGTGCTGTTTCCCAGTAATCACTGCTGCAGTACCAGAAGAGGACACATACTTTTCCTAGCACTGTAACATTTATCGCATAAAAAGGAAGGAAATCACAGGAAATTGAACGAGATTAGAACCACCTCTGAGGCCCATTCAGTCAGCTGGTGGCCAGGGGAACAGAATATCCTTTTTTACTGCATCAGATGGTGCTGAGGGAAGGTGGGCAGACCCCTGTGTCCCTGTAGGTGACACCATGGCTCACTAAACTTTTAATTCTTCCTTGTCTCATTGCCCACTTTGGCATTGTTCAAGCACCCCAGACACTCACCCAAAAGGCTTTTAGGGAGTGGTTATGGTGTAGTTACAAACTTAAAGTAATTTCTGCTTTCTACTCTCTCCACTATCAATCATTCAGAGATTTTTCTTTCTCCTTCTGTGATCCCAGATTTAACTTTTTTTTAAGGAAAACGCAATGTCAATTTTATCAAATCTTCTGAAAAGAAAATCACTTTCACACTATACAAGTTTCATTCAAGGACTTGAGCTCTGATGCTCATTCAGTATAATTTTAGTAAATAGCTTTTCTTAGAGCTTTGCTGGGAAGTAGTTTGTTGTACAGTTGCCCAATACAGTTGTGGTGGGTTTGCTTTAGGGTTTGTTGCAGGCCACTGAATCCTGTAATAATCTCTCTTTTTGAGGACAGTAGAAATGCTCTGATTGCAGACAGACAAAAATCATAGAACTTACAAGGAGTCAATTAATAGTAAATTGAAAACTGATTTTTTTCCCTATTAATTTGATCACAAAGACAAAAAAACCACTATATGATAATTTCATTGTTCTGAACTGCCACTATGGTTAGCTACACACATGACTAATGGGTTCACTCTGACCTGAACAAGGCACTTCTTGTTTTCCAAACTAGGCAAACTGAGTTTTTATCTTCTCTTAGCGTAAGCTGCTTTATTAACACCAAGTAATCTTCCAAATAGTTTGAAGCCAATATGATAATTACAACATAATTGATTGCAATTCTTTCTTTTCCTAAGAGGAAAGGAAATAATATTTCTTTCAAGTGTCTCCAAAAACTTTCAAAACTTCATATAGACTTCTGTTGGCTGAATTCTCACTGTAAATGTGTAAGTTAGACAACTATTTCCTCCCTGTCATGCTGGAGGAAATATCATGCTTTTGACCATGATTTATTTTTCTCACTTATCTCCTGTCCTGATAGCAACACTGAGTTTTATTTTCTCATGGGCTAGATTTTTTTCTAGTTTTGCATATAAAAATTCCCAATAGCCATCTCAGAGAGGACGATATCAGCCTGAATTCCCACTACTTTCCTCTCCTCAGGGTATGTTAAAGCATTATTTTGTTGCTCTTCAGAGGGTCTGATGTAGCCACAGTGTGACTGGAAGAGGCTTTCTTCTGATGTAGCCATAAAATACCCCCAGCCTCTTTCACAGTGTAATGGAATTAGGCACCCCACAACAATCTCAAAAGAAATGGAAGCAGAAAATACTGCAGCTGCCACTGAAAGGTAAAATTTGAATTCAGATAAAGATTTGAATATCAGAGATACCTGAACACCAGTGTTCTCAGCACTGCCTTTTCATTTTGAAAAATGTAACATAGAGCTCACATTTTGAGAGTTTAAGGGTTTCTCATTGCAGAGTTTAGGCTTTACCTTTTAGAGAGACTCTGGTTTGTAACATCCCAAATTATAATGTGGCCAAACATAGCACTCTGACCTAACTCAATCCAACATTTTCTACCATTTCTTCACCTTACAAAACCATTCACAAAAAGTCCTGGTTTGCCTATAGGATTCATTACTGCATTATAGCACTGTGTATTAGACTGGGCTTCCAAGTTAGTCCTTGGAGAGATTGCATTTCTACTTTGTAATGATTTTACCATTGTAAAAGTTCATCTAGAAAGAAGCCTTGAAAACATTGAAGCCACCAGGGGAATTCTTCACTTGAAGTATCCATCACTGCTCAGTAGAGGAATTGGAGGGATATGTTAAGCTTGCTACGTCCTCTGTCAATCTTTCGTTTATTACATTATCAAGTTGCTTGCACTGTGAAAGATTAAAACAGTTGGGTAAGAGCAAAGCATGGAGTTAGTGAGCACTTTGATTATAAGTCAGACATCAAACTGGTATTTGAAGTGCAGAACTACTGAGCTTTCTCTTTGTCACACGAGCAGATGTTGCCGGAGGCAAGGAGGAACGGAGCCCTGCATTTTTTTTTATCTTGGCTGCTGAACTTTGCACTACCTGAAGAACCAGGCACTGTGTGCAGATCCTGGTTAGATGCCTTTCAAACCTGTCTTCTGCCTAAGGGCTACCAGATGTGCAGCTGAGGCAAACAGATAGATTTTCCCATTGTGCATCTCCTCAACCTGAGAACGTGCTGCTTATTGCTCTAAGTAAATGGTTGGGCTGCTTTATTAATTTAGGAGTCTGACAATAGTATTTTTCCCTTTTGCTCTACTTTAAGGAGAGTTCTTTCCAGTATGAGAATGAACTATTAATGAGTAAAGATAATATACTTACGGAGGAAGACTTCATCCTGGATATTTATTTAGAATTTAATCTTGAAAGATCTAACCAGAACCATTTGCCATACATATTATTTCCTGATAACTGTGGTCTGCCACACATGCATTCTGACAACCTTTAAGATTGGTGGGGATTTGTCCACAGGGGAATCCTTAAGCCTGGTGACTTACCCATCCCACTACCTAGATGTCCATTGACTCTGAAGGATCCAAGAAACATCCAGTAAATGACTTTCCATGCACAATGAAATTACTGAGGACCCTGGGTTTTTGGGTAAGTACATTTGTGTCTCTTAGTGTTCAAGTAAAAAAGTGTTTCCCTCTCTTTTCAACAGGCCTTAAGTAAACCTACAAGGAAATATTATAACACATTTAACAGGTGTGAAATTCATCTAAAGGCTTGTGATGGAGAATACCAGGGGTTTTATTGACCATCAGTAGAACTGCACCCACCTCCCTCAATCACAACATTCCCTACAGATATTCTTCCTTTACATGCATCATATACACATCACTTGTGTATTTGCAAATACCTCCACTGCTGCTGCCTGTCCCTCCTTATAACAGTGTCCAAAACACCATGGTGGAAACCTGTGTGCCTGTGTCCCTTACAGAGAGATGAAGGTTTGAACTGGTGACGTATTCCCCCACCTGGCTGCCACAAGCCCATGTCACTACAGATGCTCTGTGTCACTGAGGGACCAGACAGAGGCTGGCACTGGAAAGGGTAGTGGCTTTTGGAGGGTGAACTAATGCAAATGCCACAGTTATAGAAGTGAGAGAGTTCATTTAGTTCATTTCATCCATTTGAAAAGAGAACCTACAGAAGACTAACAATACAATGAGGTGCACCTCAGAGCAGAAACCCTCCTCTGAACAAATGTGGGCCCCAATAATATTTTCTACTTCACAGCTATCTACAGTCTCTTTTAAAGTGTATTAGTCTATGCCTACTTCCAAAGAAACTGCTATCTTGATAAGATTTTTTGTTTTATAAAGAAATAAATATTGGAATTGTATATAGAATTATTTTTTCCCTAGATAGGTTCCTGGTGTCTTTTTGCATTATGTGTAATCATGAGTGACCCCAAGGTCAATTATCAACGAAACCTCACAGAAATCCCTGCTAGGTAGGGAGAAACATGAAAATCTCAAGGAACAAAGTATTTGACTTCTAAACAGAATGCCTGCCTAAGACAAAACCTCATTAGGGAGGTCCTCCAGGCAAACATCCTCTCATTATTTATTGTCATGGTTTGCTGAGGATTCCTCAGTGTAACTCACAATTGGGTTTTAAATAAATCTCTCTGTATAGTAAATGTGATATTCTTGCATCTAAGCAACAGGGTTAGCTGAAAACTAAATAAGACCAAAATTTCACATTTCAGGGACTCATAAACAGCTTAGAGTCTGACAGCAAGGCAACAAGAGGCAAAAATATGACTGACAACATATGGCTGAAAAGTAGGGTCGTAGTGTCTGTACAACATAACAGAACAGCAAGACTGCAAAGCAAAAGCAATTAGCAATTAGCTACAAGTCTTGATAATGTGGAATTATTTATGGTGAGTAACTTTATAGCACAAGGATGGTACTGTGTTTATGATTAACATTTAAGGCATGAAGACCTTGGATCTAAGGTTTTGCTTCCCATCCTTCATTCTGGCCTCTAGAGGGTCAGTCAGGGCTAGGCTCTCAAATGTTTTGAGGCACTCTGATATCCTGGAGGGATTGGTCTAAGACTCCTGGAGTTCAGGGGCTCATCTCAAAATTAGGGATGCTAAAACTCTTTCTCATAATAGGTACTATGAATGGGAGGGTGCTAAAGACTGGGAATGTTTTATCAAATAGTTTTGCTATGGATCTTTTCAAAGTGGTGAAGGTGAAGGATTTGTAAAATCTTATCACATCCAAGGGTTAACTGATGTTTATGCCTAAACTGACCATGACTTCCATTTTTAATTCCACTAAACTGCTGAGGCCTCTTAAAGAAGTCCAGAGTACCTCAGAAATTTCCATCTCTAATCAGAACAGTGTGGAGTTCTCTTCAAGGAGAAAATCCTCTGGTGTGGTCCATTTTTCTGCTGTAGTTAAATATTCTTGGGCTGATTCAGCATCTGGGCTGATGAGCCGGCCCCTGGAAGCTCCTGCTTTGGTTGCTCTGGAGGAGACAGGAGGGGCAGCACAGTGGAAAGTTCCTCTCCTCACCAGAGGACATGCACAGGCCTCCTTGCCAGGGCACAGTCTCCTGACTCCCTTGCTTGGCTCAGTGCACTGCCTCTGCTCCTGCCCATAAAAGATTCATTCTCTTAAATTTCATATTTATCACTTTCCATAACAAGGTTTCTCTACTAAGGTAATACTATAGTCAAACAAATGTAAAGGTGGTGAGGATAGAGAGTAAAATAACTGAAAAAGTCTTTTTTACTCAGTGTGGTGAAAGGGGATATTATACAAACAGATGGCTTTGTTTAGTGCACCTATTATAGAGTCATGCCCACTTTGCTGAATGCATACCTATGAGACTCTGTGTGTGTAATAAAACCCTTAGTTTATTAAGCATTTTTCCTATTCTGCTATGTCAGTCTAAATTCACTTTGAAGGCAGGAATGATGGAATTGCTCAATATATTGTGTGCACAAGGTTGTGACCTCTGCAATCAGGCCCTGAAACACCACTGTCTGCTCACACTGGGGCAGCTGAAATGAATTATGAGGGAGCCTCATAAAACATTGTACTAAATCTGAGACCTCTGAATATGCAGTACTCGAGTATTTCTGTGTTCTTTCTAACTTCCAAAATATTTACAACTTCTACAGGACTTAAAAAATGAAAATTGAACATACTACTGTTTTTACTGAACATCTTGTTTCTAAACAAGGTCTTAATCCTGCCAGAGCTCAAATGGGTGAATGGCCTTGTTCTTGTAAAAAAATGTGCCACTGATTTCTGCATCCATTTGTGTTTGTGTTTTGCAGGAGAATCCTGGAATTGTTATTGTGTCATCAGCAGGAAGGCACAGGTACATCTGCCTGAGTGCTGGACTGTGCTGTGGAGGACACGTGTCTGCACTGAGGCACATCCTAATGAGGAGAGGGGGGAGAATGCTTTTGTTTTAAAAGGAGGCAGAAGGAACACCCTCAGCAATAAATCTGAGACCCCAAATACCGTGCTCTTCACAACAGATCCTCTGTTTGAAGACTGACCTAGACAAGCTGGAACACCCAGTGTAAAGCTGTCATCACCCTGTATTTCCACACTTACTGAACTTACTTTCTTTGTTCTCTGCAACATGTGCAACTAGAATTATATCAGCCACCACAACAATCTTTTCCTTTCATCAGCTCTGTGGCAGCAGCTCTGCCTCCCTTCTGTGCTGTTACTAGCAGGGTAGCTCCAAATAATTGTTTCTTTCCCACACACAACAAAGGCTTATACAGCTTCAGCAAGGCCCATGAAATGGGAACCAACAAACAGAAATTCCAGTTGCTGAAGTTTATCATTGGTGCCTCTTATTCTGTAAAACATTTAAGCAACCACACTTTTACTAGGGCTGCTGTGAATATTCATTCAGTGCTCACGGGTGAACCCAGTTCACCAGGCTCCTGTATTAACACCACAGCTTTAACTCGCTTACAGAACCAGAAATTTTCCCAGCAGGACCCTTAGAACAGATGTAATTTATATAATACTTTAAAAAGATAAAGCTTTATTTATTCCTACCTTGAAGGTACAGGGCCTTGAGGAAAATGGGTTAACATGGTGAAAGGCCAAGCTTAACCACTCCATGCTCCAGGAAGGGAAAGCTGTCACTGAGCTGGGAAAAGCCAGGCTGTCCCACTCACAAAATGTTGTCTTTGTTCTCTACATGAATCAATTTGTATTTGCTGATAACCCACTTCTTTCCAAGGATTTCAGGTTTAGGATTCCCTTTGATGCCAGACTCACTGCTGGAAACAGTAAACCATTCTAACTTTGATGGAGCTACAATTATTCCCTCTAGTCAGCTATTTGATTCTTTCTGCTAAAAATCTTATGTCACCATTTCATGTTAGGTAGGCTTCCCCTCCATCCTTTCTGATTTGAACCATGCCAGTCAAAAGTTACAAACCAGACAGCCCAGGAGGCATGCAATGTTTCCATGTAAAATATGCACAAATTCATCCTTCCCTATAACATGTAACCATTTTTCCTTTCATCACCCCCCTCTCCAGCAGCTCTGCTTCCCATCTGTGCTGTCACCAGCAGTGCAGCCGTGGTGCCTCTGACAGAGTCACGGGAGCACAGAAACCACCACGCCCAGGGCTAGAGGTGTCTTGATCTGAACACGTGCTGGTGCCAGCACTTGTGAGGGTTTCAGCCTGTCTGGAGCACAGGAGTGTTA
Source organism: Haemorhous mexicanus (assembly GCF_027477595.1). NCBI lineage: Eukaryota > Metazoa > Chordata > Aves > Passeriformes > Fringillidae > Haemorhous > Haemorhous mexicanus. The sequence goes on along the minus strand of NC_082352.1, from coordinate 9,801,605 downwards.
CATCAGGCAGCTCAGGCTGGTAATGGTAACCTAAGCTACCAGCAGCAGGGAGGCGTTTGTGCTGTGCTCTGCTTGGAGCAGCGCTCAGAGCCTGTGACACTGTCTGACACTGACTGATTAAGATACAGGTACTGTGGTGCTGTCAGGAAAGAAGAAAGAGGACTTGCCGTGCTGTTGTTGCTCATGGATCTCCAGCAGGGCAGCAGCCAGACACCAGTGCACAGCAGCATCGTGCTCTTCCACCTCTTCAGAGAATTACTTTCCAGTCAGCCTGAGGAGATGAAGAACACACCTCATTTTTAACACAGCCTGGCCCTCCACACAGACTCCAAAGTCTGTGTATCACAGGTGATCGAATCCTCATGACTGGGGAGGGGACTTTGAGAGGAGATGAGGGAGATGTGAGAAGAACAAAAATATTAACTCAATAATGAGCCTTACCAGGAAATCATTAGGAAGGCTGCTCCTGACTGCAGCAAACAAGACCAGGTCCTAACAGGGAAAGAAACAGAGCTACCTAGTTATGCTGCAGACATAGGTATAATCTTCCTTTTCTTCATGGCTTGTACTTGCCATCTGTAAAAACCAGACACTCAAATTTCTCCCTGATCCCAATTTTCTGGCTATCTCCAAAGCCCAGACTACACTACTAGTGGGAATGGAAAAAAGGATTACTTTCCCAGGCAGCCTAAGACGTGGGACTAGAATTTTAGTTTTATTTAGTTTAATTCTCAGGGCTTTCCCCAGTACAAAAATGCAGGGTTTCCCAATGTACCTTTTCATCCCATCTCACAGATGATGAAATAATAATTTCCCTTCTCTCTGAGGGTGATGTGAAACCCTCAAAAAGAGTAACATATGTGGTGTCCAGACTTGGGGACGGTCTTGAGCTCAGGCTTACATTTTTTGCCTTCTGTAGTCACTTCTCCATACAGTCCATGCAGGTAGGAAGGCAAGCAGGAATTTAGAAAGTCTCAGAGAAATCTCTGCAGACCTGACATTCTCTTACTCATTTGTGTGCCAAACCAGGCGTGTTTCTGTCACCTGTGTGGTGATAGAATTGTCCATGTCCTCCAAAAAACAGAGGAAACTGGAAATTCTGATCTTCCTTCCACCACAGAGGAGGCAACTTGGCTTCCAGGAACCTCTGTTCTCTACAACAACCAGGCTCTTTTCATCTTGGCTTTCTCAATAAATATTTAGAGGGCAGTTCACGTTTTCCCTTCTGCTCTATGTAACAGAGCTGATTATTGCTAAGGTCAGGTGGCTCCATGAGCTAATTAATATTCACAGGTAGCAGTAAGAAATAACTACAAGCCTCATCTCTCTCCTCAGCTTTAATTACAATATCAGTGCTATCGAATTCCATGTGGATACACCTCCTGCATCAGCTCCAAACAATTTCAGATGTGTATACAGGATTCACAGCATCTTTAACTCCTGATCTTCTGTCATTACCATATAATTACTCTAATGCATCTTTACTGTACAACGCCCACCAGAACTAACAGCCGTGGAGTGCCTCATGCAATGACAGAACAGAGACATCAGAGTGGAATTTCGGCTCTCAGGGACCTGCAGCATTCCTTCCAGTCCCATTATTCAACATTTCTGAGCAACCTGACTCCTACCTGCCTCCCTTCCTTCTCTAAATTTACTTTATGAAACATTCATGTCATTCTAGCACAGAGAAGCCCCAGGTGGCAATGAAATCCCAGTGGGAATGTAGCACAAGTCAATGAAGTGGCAATAAATTGTCTCACCTTGATCAGCTCTGTGGATACAGGAGAGGAATAGAGGAAGGTGAGTCAGGGAAGAGCAGCTGTATTCTGCACCTTGCTGTGCTATGGGTGAGGATCTGGGCCTTGTGTAGACATGAGAAAAGAGGTTTAGAGAAATTTGACAGAAAATGCAATACTGACTACTTAAGTTAGCAAATATCCCTCAATTAAGTGCTAGTGGAGGTCAGATACAAAAGTCAGTTAGAGAGAACTGGGCAAGCTTCAAAGGGTCTTTGTGGCAAAAAGCTGAAGGATGAGCCAGTGCAATAACCTGTGAAATGACAAGCCATGGAGATGATTTTAGCCTTTCATTTCTACCACTATAGAAAATGAAGAACAAAGTACACATTATAAAGACATAAAATGGGATGAATTTTTGAACCTGTGTAAGGATTTTTAAAGAATAACTAGCTGCAGACATATCTCACAATGCCCCATGTGAAGGATTCCTGTGCCTTTGAGAGATTTACAAAACTCTCTCAGTGTATCAATTCCATCAGTCCTTTTACTTTTCTTAAATGGCAATCCTTTTAAACTGAATAATAGCATCTGTATTTGTTGCATTTGGCTTTCTATGTGTTAACAGTCACTATGATTAAAACACATGTTATCAAGACCTGAAAAAGACAGCTAAACAGGAATGGCATTACATTGTCACCTATCCAAACTGTAATTGGTATTTAATTGTAGCTCTGCAAGCAAACACAAAAAGACAAACAACAAAGAAACCTCTGCTCTGATTCAAAGCAATTAAGAGAGGAAAACCCAAGAGAGCCAATATATGAAGTTTCAGGGAGGAAGCATTCCTTCCCTGAAATGCAAAGGCCCTTCTTGAATCTGAGAGAGGCAAAGCATGGGAATAGTGCAGCTGTGTCTGGGAAGTTGCCTTTTGAGTGGAAATGGAAATTAAAAGCTGCTAGGCTGATTTTTATCTCTCTTGTCAAATTTATATTGTATATGTTTGCTGGTGTTCTGTAATATCCCAGTTAGCTCTGTTGTTTGCATATTAACTGTTTTGTGTCCCAGATGTTCATACAAGAATCATAAATATTTTGTGAAAGATATAACCATCACTTTCAACAGCATAAACTAATTATTTTTCTAAACAGCTTTCCCTCTGTTCTTGCAGTAGGCTCAAATAATCCCTGAAGAAGTACTTTAGGATGGGCTTTTTCACCATCAGCTGGGAGGGGTATGCAGGAAGCTGTTCAAGAGCCAAAGGACTTCCACAAAGTGAGTTTACCTTTAGGGCTGCACTGATCCCAGCCATGGAGAGGTGGAGGTGAGGCAGTTTCAGGGGAACTGAAATTCTCAGTGCCTGAATCCAGGCCCTGGCTCTCTCCAGGGGCACCTGTGTGAGAATAAGGGTGACATGTGTAGTCACACATGTCTGGAAAGAGATCTTGACAACGGACAGGGTTTGTGGTTTCACAGGCCGTCATCTCTAATTATCAGGAAGGTTCCCTGCTTCTGTTTCAGAGTGGAAAAGGAAAATATTTTTATCTACTTTAACATCACACTGGCACTGGCAGATGATTCATAGGCTCTGGAGAACACAGACATTACCAGCTCAGCACATTTGTGTACCAATCACCATTTGTCATATGTGAGTACTTCCCACAGTCCTAAAAAGGGATTTGTTTTCTGTATTATTTGCAGGAAATGTAACAAACTCCACACTGAATAGCAAAATAAAAACAGCACTTGATTGTTTTATCGAATAGTTGCCTATTTACTTGGCAAAACTTCACTTTAGGATTTTTTTTATGCTGTCTAATAAAAGGACCCCCACAGCTGTCTTCTCTGTGGAGAAAAGCTGTCGACATCCAGTATAATTTTCTGCATATTGAGTGAAGTACTTGAAAGTCCCAGATCCATTTTAATATGTGAGCTGCTCTCCCATTTGTATGCAGCTGGAGAGAGTAGTTTTATCCTCATTTTAAAAAGCCATATGATGGATTTCTTTCTTTAAACAAATACTGTCTGAAACTTTTCTTTCTTCTCTCTCTTTCCCCCAGCATACACCTTTCCTCTCTTGTTAGGCACCAGTGTGCTGAAATCACTGCACAGGGCTGACATCTCACTCGTTATACATAAAATGATGCCAGCACCATTTCTTTTTTGATGTCTCTGTGCATGATCTGCTGGAATAATTCCCAGATTAACTGTTTATAAATATAATTTTGGCAAAACAGTTGGCGAGGAAATTCCATTGCACTGCCTTGAATAAGGTCTTCACTATCCTTTTCTGAATTTTCTGATTCTGGGTATTGACAGCTTCCAATCCTTCCAATCCAAGCCTGGCCTGAGCTCTCTCTCCAACCCTGATCCTGCAAACACTTTGCCACACAGCACGAGGCAGTAGTGCTCAGTCCTTGCACAGCTATTAACTCTGATGCAATGAAATGTTGTTGTTATGGGTTGCAGGGAGCATGTTTAACATCCACAGCTATTTTTAATGATTCTGTCAAGAGGAAGGATTATAGCTCTGAAAGCACAGGGAGGTTTTGTGTAACAGTCACAAAGCTTTGAACTCTGCACACACCATGACTGAACATACTGCTCCTGTGCTTCGACACAGCCTGACACTGCAAAAGTCATGGTTGAAAAACAAGATATCTGAAGGTTATAGAACATTTAATGGCTCTAGTGTAAACAATGCAGCTCTAAGAATTAAGTGCCAAACATTCCCAACCTCCCCGTCTGGATATGCCACATCTCACAGGCAGAGAATGACTCACTCAAACAACCTCAGATGGCAAATCCCCAGGCAGGCAGGCTTGGAGTGATGCTACCAATTCAGCATGGAGCATGTGGTCCAAGGAGCAGGCACTGAGTAATTCCCCAGACAGTGCTTGCAGATGCTTTCACCCAAAGTCAAGATTTCTGCTCCACATTTTTATTTTGAATGAAAATAAAACAGATTCTGAAAATAAAAATAAAGTAGATTCTCAAATTTTGCAATGGAGTTAAAATTATGGAAATTTTACATTGGAAAAAAAAAGATAGTTTTATTGCTGATAATTTTGTCAGAAAAAAAAAAGGAAATTTCTGAAACAGTAAAAGTCTTGGATGAGCCTGGAAACAGGAAGCCTTATGAAGGCAGCAGAACTGAGAGCCTCAGGGTTCTTGGGATTGCTTGTTTCTCACCTACCAACAGAGTAGGAACCTCAGAAATATGGACATTCACTTTAACCAGCAATCTTGGAACTTACAGTGACCACTGCTGGAGGAGAAGAAGAATGAACCACTACTGGGGAAGCCTTCCTAGGGCTTCCAGGCTTCCACCTCCACTGGCTGGGTGTTGGGGGCAGGAAATAAGGTATCCAAACTTTTTGAGGAAAGGAGTCAAAGCTGCAGGAGCCCCAACTTGGATCAGAGATCTCAGAAATTCAGGGTTTCCTACTCTACCAAATATGCCTGGAAGATATGTGAGCTCCTAGCTGACCTTCAGGAAGGCCATACAAAACCCAACATAAAAACTCAGAGACCCAGAGAATTTCCTGTGATATATTTTTATCTCAGTAACTCAGCATTTTCTAATGAAGTAGTGCTTACTGGAAAGCTTCTGCCTATTTCCATTTGGGAGGACATTATTCAGATGGACATGACACATTTTGGATGACATGAGAGAATTAAATTTGATCTTCTTGCCAAATTCCATCCTGGCAGATAATTTCTTACCTATTTAAATCCCTATCATATTAACAGGGCACATTTTTTTAGCTCCCATTCTGTCTTGCAGCTCTTGTACTGTTAAATATTATCCACACTTCATCCCTTGTGCAGCTGCTTTTCACCAAATTTAGTCCCAGGTTGGAGTATGGGATATATACATGGGACTGGGAGCTCTGGGGTGTCTCTAAAATCCCCTGTGCTACTGCAAGAACATCAGTGCCATTTGAAGGATTATTTTTAGTACTGAAGAAGTTTTTGCAGAGTAGGGGGTATGATCCCACACAGAATGGAACCAGTCTGATGTCAAATTATTTTATGCCATTACGGCACATGACTGCATTACAGAGTAGCTCTTGTATTTTTCTGTCTCCTCAGGAACATTTATTCCTACAATGGGGATCCTGCACTGGTTCCAATGAAGACCCAGGCCCCTGTTGTGCTAGGCAGTATAGCAACAGACAGTAAAAGGCACTCCTTGTTCCTTTCTATCTAAACAGACAAGACATTGCCACAGATTTATTCTTCCATTTTTAACAGTTACAAAATAACTTGGATGAAGAATAAATAATGCAGTGAATAGGACGTGGTAATCCCAGCTGTGGGATGGATCCATAGGGAGGTGGGAAACCCCAAGCCAGTGAAAGCATCGAGGGTATAATCCTGAACCAACTGAGGTGATGTGAGAACTCCTACAGACTCTGCTGCCTGGGAGCCAGGATTTCCCCCTCTGTTCCTGTTTCACCAGGTGCCTGTGTGCATAACACAATGCAGAGTTGTAGTGATATTTCCAAATTCCCTGGCACTACAAGCAGAGTTGCAGTATGGTCCCACTGCTCCCATCAGGGGGATGAGCCCAGGCAGAGCCTGGTGCTGTCACTGTGCCTGTGATGCTGTGGTGCTGTGTGAGCACAGGCACAGCCCTGCTGCCCAGGCTTCCTGCAGAGCTGCCTTGGAACAGATTACTGGGAGAGAGCTCACGAGCTGCCCAGGTTCACTGGGCTGTCACCAAATCACTGACCTACCACAGATAGTAAGCTGAATGATTAATTATGGTCTGCAACACTCCATGGTCTCCAGTGCAGGGGCTATTTAGGTGGCAGTGAACTCCCTGAACACACTGTGTTTCTTGCTGCAAATCCTCTCTCTAAGGGATACAGACTAAAAATATTCCTGAGGTACAGCTCGTAAACAGACATATTCCCTGTTCTGATCTTGCTGATGCTCTGTGCTGTTATTTACTTACATTGCATAGCTCCCCAGCACTAAGAGGAGACTGGTAACTTTTTTCTTTTCTTTTGGAAGCAATGCAATGCACAATAAAGCAGAGATGCTAATGATTTAAAAGATGCAAGTCTCTTTTCTGGACATTCTGTCTATGAATATAATATAATAGAGGTTAGAGTGATGCTTGTTTTTACCCCTGAGTCTATCATAAGATTAACAGTCTTTATTATTTTGCAGAACAAGCAGTAGCACCTCATCAAGGGTATAATCACCTCAGTCAAAAAACAAACAAGCTTTTACTTAAGGTGCTAAAAATATAGTTGAGAAACCTTCGATCTCAAGCCATGTGATAAAATAGACTGTGTTGACTGAGCAAATCAGCAGCTGCTGCTGTGCCGGCTCCTTCACCCTAACAATGCTTGCCTTTTTCTCTCCCCACCAAATTTAGAGATGATGTCAGTGTAGCCAACCCCAGGAGTTCAAAAATCAGAAGACAAACCAAAATAGAATCCCAGCACTGATATCAAAGCCAGGGAAGTTATTGAAACTGAAGCGGATGATTTGGGGGGTCAGCCTTTAGATTTTTTAATTCATAGCAGACAGCCTTCTCCCTTCCAGTCGTCTGCTCAGCTCTCCTGCCTGTCTGATATGCCCTATTTCAGAGTGAGAGACAACACTGGACAATGGGAAGCACAAAGGATTGGGAATCTATTTAAAGTACATGTAGAGCTCAATTCTCTGCCGTTTGTAGAGCCTTAATCCTGCAAACACCTTCCCTGAATGCTCAGCTTCATTCATACAAGCAGCCCCATGGAAGCCAGTGAGGGTCCCCTTGTGCCTGGAGTTTGCCCCTTATCACTATTGCACATCAGAAATGTTGGCCTGCATCACAATATTAAGAATCAGCTAAGAATGAAGAGATCTATTACTCAGTTTTTTCTTTGATCTTGGGCAAGTCTTGATTCATTCTATACCCCAGCTTCCTGCTCTTTAAAAAGGGGTAGAATTTATCTCTACAAGGTACTCGGAAGCCTCCAGACAAGAGAGAATAAAATGCAGAAAATTAATACATTGTCTCTTTCTTACGTAAATTGATTTCTAGATAACACAGCTGGAAAGAATGCTTAAAAATCAGAAGTATGTCATAATTAAATCTCCTAATAAAACCAAACTCCTAGAACTGGACTTAATCCACCATAGATCAAGTCTGACTGAGCAGCTGAGAGAAGCAGAGATCATTCTTAGTGCAGAGAAGGCAAACTTACCTCTCATTTCACTCACTGGACCTTCTGCACTTCAAGAGGAAAACAGAACCTTCTCCTAAAAAGAGCAGTTCCTGAGAGCCAGGAGTAAACTCATACTGGAGTTTATCAAGATGTAAACCTTTAGCCTAATTTGTTTTCCTATCCAAAATATCAAATTCCTCTGAATTTTAAATCGAAAGAATTGATGCTATTTTAAAATTTAGTCTGAATGTAAGGTCCAATATTTTGAAGCAGCAGTAGCATGTTACAAGAAAACAGTTTGTTGGGAAAGTACTCACTTAAAATAATGGGAGACTTTCATCTTTTATTAAGCAATAGAAATTACTAAAAGGTACTACCTTAGAGTTGCTTAATTTAAAGAGGCAAACTGATGCATTTTGTTAATTAGACCATTAAAAAACTCATTTATGTGTAAATAAGTCTAGGTCATTAAATCGTAATGTACAGTGTCAACATGAAACATCAAACTTTCTAGTTATGTTAAATGGCCCTAAAAATTAATTAAAAATAGAATCAGCATCAAAAAACTTATTTCCCTCCTCCTATATTTAAAGAAAGAAGACGTATTTGTAGTAATAAAAAGTGCTATTTCTGTTCAGTCCTCTTGGTCTACATGGCTTTGTTTAAACTTACAGGTACAACACCTATGTGTTGACATCAATGATCTATTTGAATATTTTTTAAAAACAGCAAAAAATAGCTAGCAGTGATATTGTCACTAATTTTCATGATAGCAAGAAGAGGCTATTTCAGTGAAATCACATCTTGTGAATTAACAGCATAATAAGGCACAATGAGTTAAAAATGTTTTATGGCACAGCTGAAAAGGCAAGGCTAAAAGGTTTTCTTCTGTTAAGGCTTGTGAGTATTACAGTTACAAAGTCATATGCCCAATTGCTTATAGCTTTCTGAAAAAGGATGTATTTAGATTTAAAACCTCTAGGAAACTTCCAAGATTCTCAGGCTGATTTTAGAAAGCATCAGGAAAAAAATGTAAAAAACACTTCTGAAAGTTCAGCTGTTTCCAGGAACAGAATAGAAGCTGCCCCTCTCGATTCCAGAGAGACACTGGCAGAAGTTGTTGCCAAGACACTGAAGACAGGATTGAGAGGAACCAGAACTGGGCAGTAGAATGCAGGAGAGAGTGAGGCTGAGTGGTCAGTGAGATGCTGCAAGAGAAGCCTGTGCATCCTGGACAGCTGAACAAAATGAGACTGAACTGGGGGCAGAAAAGGGCACAGGAGATAATGGTGGCATGGAAGAGACACCGCTGAGAGCAGCAGAGAGTGCAGCATGGGGAAATGGCCTGCAGCCCCTCCAGTCTGGAGAGCAGATCCCAAGGATGCCAGAATCCCACCCCTCATGTAAAAGCAAGCAGTAATTATCATTTCAATACCCACAGGTCACTGATTCAAACATAAAATAGTAACTGGTGAAAATTATTGATTTTCCTTTGTATGCTCCTCAATGAACAGGTAAAATTCCTTTCTTTTCCAGATGCCTAAAATCAAGAGGATGCAGAAATGTCAGCTCCTAACCAGGCTTGCAATGCTGACATAACACGGGGGGTGGGGGAAGGAAGAAAGATAGAACAGTGAAAATCATGTGAAGGCTCTAAGGAGAAGGGATGCTTTTGAGGTAGTAGCAGTGACACCAGGTGAGCTGTAATGAGTAACTCCCACTGCCAGCAATGCTGCCCAGCCTTGGCAGGAACATTCTCTGCATTCAATACAAGACTCTGTTTGATTCCTGACTTAGGGACTGGTTGATATATGGACACTTAAAAATCAGGGTGTTTAAAAATACCAAAATACTTGAATTGTTTTGAATCTTCCTGATTCACTTGAGCACACTACTCTAACAAGAGACACAGGCTTTGCCTTCCATGCAGCCTGGGTTCTTGCTTTGTAGATAACAATCTGCCCGGGAGTAGATGACTGACAAGAATCTTTTCACTGAAGGACTGCATTAAATGTGGTTGTTCCTGCTCAAATCCAATGTATGTAAATTATTCATGTTCTATATGAAAACCATATTACAGCTATATAGGAGAAGTAATTGCTCCCACTGTAGCATTCTTTGGAGCTGTGTGACACATGCACAATTAAGCATGACACAAGAAAATTCATCAAAGAATATTTAAATATACCTTAGGGAGCCACTGAATTTTCTGATGGTTTTACAGAAGGAAAACTAATTGCATCTGCACAATACAACAGTTTTGTAAGGGATGAGCTTATCACTGCTTTTACTTTTTTCCCTGGTAAACATTTAAAACAGTTTATTTGAATTGATTTTAAAAAATCAGAAACTACTGAATGTTTTGAATACATTAAGGTTTCTTCCATTTTAGGTATGCTTGCTTGTTCCCACTGACTTTCTGCAATATCAGCAATGCATAGAAATTCTTGACCTATCAAGGTGGCATCAGAGTGGATAATAACAGGCAAGTTCTTTCAAAGATCTTGCACTTTTTCTAAGACTTAAAATTAAAGTCAAACTAATTATATAAAATAATATATTGAAATTACAAAAAATTCTTCTGGCATACATAATCAAGTTTGTTATACTGAATACATTTGGTTTTACTAAGGCTAAGAGGTTTTCCTCTATAATGGTATATACAACCCCTGAATGCATTCATGTAATTATAAGAAATTCTGTAAACTTTCTAGATTATTGCTGTCTTGAAAATTCTCTTAGTGTTCAGAAATGTGCAGAAAGAACCAAATAAATACTTAATTCTGTTATGATTTATCCAATTATCTGTTGGGGCATTATGAGTGACAGGCTACAGTCAGTAGTCTGAAATGGTCAAATTTCACTCTGCTTTGATGTTTTCTTAAGTGGCTTTCTGACAAACTGTACTAGATGTACAAAATCCCATATGGAGTCTGCTGGATTTTAAGATCTTGCTTTGTAATTTATCCAAAAGAATATTTTTCTAAGGCAATTTAATTCCTTGTTAAATTGGAAACAACAATGATGCTACTGATCCATTCACACACCAAGTTCAAGTTTCTTATTTAGAACACTGTGGAGCACTTGAATTGGAAGTCTTTGTTCCCCTTGGACAGGTGAAGATTGATTCCAGTGGTCTCCCAAACAGACTAAAAATCAGGAGATTGACAACATTTCATTGGTATGAGCAAGAGAAGAGTCAGATTATTCTCTGCCAAGCTGTATGACTATGGAGCACCATCCTAATATTTCTAACTCTCTTCCCACTTCACTATTGATATTGTGACAGGATTTGTAATACCATTAGGCTGTGTTGCCAAGAGCAATTCTTTTAAAGAGTGTGACACTGAATATAGGCTCTGGCAAATGATGCCTTCAGTTAGAAAGTATTAATGTGACAGAACTCTTCCCAAACCTTTTACAGAGAATATGTCTTGACCAAAAAGTGACAAAAGAGAAAATAGTGCTTAAACCTGTGCAACATAGCATTGAGACAGAAAAATCTCTGCTGAAAATGCCTTTTTGTGCAAGAATTGATCTCACTGTCATTTTTAGTAATGTAAATCACAAAGAACCATTGAAATCAGTGGGAACTACAGCAGTATAAATCAGGTGTCATGAATAACAAAGTTGTAAGATATTGTTATTGGGTCACTTCGTTCTGCTCCATAGTTTTATTTTAGCTCTAACATTTATCAGCTTTGCTTGTCCATACCAGCTCTTAAAATCAAAATATTTTCTGCAGTTTGGCAACAATGGGTATTCTGGACTGGGTATTCACAGAGCAAGTAACAGAGAATTTGTCATAACGGGTCCATCTTCTGTTCTACAGCTCCTCTCATACTTTATGTGTGTACTTTATATACCCATAAAATATCTAACTGACTTTGAAATGACAGTAGGAAAAAGAAAGGAGTGCTCCCTTTCCATCATATTTCTGTGGCACATGAGATTTGAGCATCTGCATTATCACAGCCACAAATACGATTTGCAAACACGATACCCAGCCCCATTGCACACAGACAGGTTATTTGCCATGGAAATTTCCATGGGCTAATTATTTTCTGCATAAAAGTTTTTCTTTCATTCATTCTTTCTAAGTCCATTGGTCCTTAATACCATGATGCATTTATTGGACGGAGTTGCAAAAAAAAAAAAAAAAAAAAAAAAGCAGAATATACCCCAATCACCGTTCCTGCTACTTCCTATTCTTCCCCAAAAAAACCTTTTAGGATGAGAATCTCCATGGTAGGAAGTGGTACATGATCCAGAGGAGTGTCATTTTATAACTTCTGAATCTTTCTAGTCTTTGAGATGGTTGTATGTAAATCTTACTGCACATCTCATGGGCTCTGTCACCTTTATAGGAGCATTCACAGTCAGTCTATACATTAGTTGTCTTGACCAAAATTTTGAGTAACTCTTACAAAAAACAGAAACACAGCTCTTGAAAATGTTCCCTGTCATATCAACAGGATGTCATGAAAGTAGAATAAAATAAATGCAAACTTTCAGACTTCTAGGTATTATACTGTTCTCACTAGAAACTCAGCTCTTTTTGCTGTTTGGTTGATTTTTTTGTTTTTTGGGGTTTTTTTCTGTTTCTTAGGTTAGTTTTTTGTTGGCAGGAGGGGAGGGGGGAGTGGTGTTTTGATTTTTTTTTTCCCTGTTTCTTTGTTAGTTTACTTTGTTTGAGTTCCCCACAAAGACACTGTGCTATTTTCCTGGGGTTTCGTTCCTCTGGAAATAATTTTGTCTATAATCTCTAAAAATACATCTCCAGTTGTGATCCAGTTCCTATTATAATGCTGCTAATTTATGGAATTAGCATTACTACTGATGAAATTTATAATGCTGCATGTGATTATTGCTTCACTAATCACTATGCATTCCACTGCTAGCTGTATGTGAGATCATTAATACAGTATATGTACAAACATTAAGCTTAATGGAGTTAAATGATGATATGGAAAGGCAGGATGGCTAATTAATGATCACACAAACAATTAGCACTCTTTCTTAATTCACAAGCTGTTCTGTGAGGGACTGCAGCCTTGCAGGGCAAAATTCAGTGCATCTCCTAATTACAAGTAAGCTAGGGACTTGTGAAATCACAGAATACCTTTTAACCCTCTGTTACTGTAGATTGGTTTTAATCTTCTCAGCAAGATTTTTCCTGGTCAGAAGGTAATTTGAAAGAAAACCCTTTCTACTATCTTTATTAGTCACCTTTAAGATGGGACCTAGTCAAGTTTTACATTTAAGGGACACTTAATGAAACAGTCTTAAATGGACCTTAATTGGTTCATGTGAAATGTCTGTGTTGGTACTTAGTGCAGTACTGAATTTCACACTGAAGGCTTATTTCTAGTAACCCTTAACTCATGCTGAGTATGCCTCTCTCCCTTTGCATAGTCTCATCATAGACTGATACTGCCAGAGTAATTGTCTCTCTCTGTTCTACAGTTCTAAATCGTTTTCTCTGCAGTTTTTATAAAAGCACAGAATATTTGTTTTTCTAGATCATCTAAATCTTTGGATTGATTAAATTAATTCTATCTTAATTCTACTATAGGACAAGCTATAAAAAGCATCTGTGTGAATTAAAAACCTTACATTCACCGTTTCCATCTTATATTTAGACTTTAAAATAACAACTTGGGTCCTCTCAAATGAGGTTCAGTCCTGTTACAGAGGAAGACCTGTTGTGAAGCATAGAATTCCAAACAGTCCTTGTCACAAAATGATCAATGAACCAACAGAGAATTCCATGGCAAAAGTTATTTTGGAAGTTGTCATTAAGGACCATTGTCTCCTTTTAAAACAAGACAATGTCCATTTTAACCAAAATATTGGGTGATCCATCCATTCAACAGTCTTCTTGCAAATCACCTTTGCTAATCAATACCAAAAACCAAATTAATTAAATTTAAAACATTGACAAGCTCTGGAGTTTCACGTATGAGTACATTTAAATATCCTAATGATTCATCATTCAGTGCTTTTCATTTACTGAAAATGGCTCAGTAACTTCCATTACCTAGAGAAGTCAAATAATAATTTTAGGGCTTTGCAAGAGAGTGCTGGCTCTTTAGGAACACATAACAAGAGATACAACTCTGAGGTGTCTAATGATGTACAACTATCCTAAAGATCTTCATCAAACCTTGGGTTTTGTTCATGGGGTACTGAGTAATCCAGGCAACAGGCTTGGCCACATAATGACTTCCACAATTAAAACAAAAACATCTTGATCACGCTATTCAAAATAATTCCAGGAAGACATATTAAGCATAATATAGTAAGCTTATACTGAGAACACCTGGAAAGTGTTGCTTTTCTACTGTCCCTTGGGCAAAAATCAACTGGCAGCCAAACTACTAGTAATTTAAAAATTTGTTTTCATAATTTTTAATAATTTATGGATTATTACGGAGTTTTTCAAACTACCTCTTGCATATTAAGCACAAATGTTTATAAATGTTTAAAAAAAAAAATCATATGCTTTCCAGGGACTCCTTCTGCACGTGTTCTTGCTGAAGAAGGGTAATTTGGTAAACTAAAAATAGCAACAATTAAGTTATGTTCCACAACTTATGGACAAAAAGAAAACAATACAACTGTAATGTAACAAAACCAAACATGAGAATCAGGATATAGAACTGTGTTGGGGACTGCTACCTGACTGCACCTGTAAACATATAAATAAAATATAAATGTTTAGAATAAAAACAAGAAGTGTGTTATTTACTATTGATTTTCAAGGCAGTGATGATAACAATGAAAAACTGCAATTTGAAATGCTTTTCATTATTTGAGTAAAGTTTAAATAACTACTTTATGGTCATTCTTCTACTAATTCACTAACTGATTTGAACAAATTTCATTTCAATATGAACCTTGTCATTTGATATATGCCATAGAGAGGAAGAAGAGAAAGAGTTGAGGAAATATAAATGTCTCATTTTGAAGAATTATACCTCGCTCTTGCAGCAGAACGTGTCCTGATTAAGTAGTAATGATCCCTTTGAACCATTACTCTGTGTGCTCATCTGCCAGCAGAGATTTAAGCCACTTTCATGTCATACAATGGTAAATTATTCTGGCAATTCTATTAGTGTTTTATTTCCCACATAACTCCACTACATTCTAGGAAAAATAGTTCTTCCCATTCTGAATTACAAATCTAAACACTCTTGGATGGTTTACTTGATTGAATATGATAGTCTATTATGTAAAAAAACTACTGAGACTTTTTAATCAGGTAATCATTGACCCAACTGACTTAAATGCTTCAGACAGAGCTGTTAATGTCTGCTAGGTCAGTGCATGTGCTATTAACTCATAAACTGAACTCCTCTTTGAATCTGCCTAAAACCTATAAGGAAAACTGACAGAAATTCCTTTCCAGGGGAATTCCAAGCTGATATCTTATGTCTAATTCAGTCCACGATGCAAAAAAAGAAAACCTGAATACTCCCCCATGAGACTTAAATAGAGTGATACCACAGGGGAGAGCTGAGGAGCTGAGTAACTTACTATGGAAATTCCACCTGGTTTAAACTCACTCTGTGCTGAAGACAATTGAAAGTGGTTGAGGTGTTGAAGGTATTAAAAGAAATGATTGTGGGATATGGGAGTATAGAAAGCACATTCCCATCACTTCTATGTGTGATTCAAATATCCCAGGCCACAATTCATGAAAATTGTCCCTTTTTATGTAATCCATTGAGAAGAGATTGACTCCATCACCTTTGCAATTGCTCTTCAAGTGGCTGTAGGCAGCTATTAGAATCTTTGCCACTTTAACCAAGTGCATCTCCCTCAACCTGAGGGCTTTGAGTCCCTCATGGTCTGGGCCACCCTCCACAGGATCCAGTGCAGTTTGTCACCCTCCCTGTAGATCTGGAGGGTCTGAACTGGGTGCAGTGTTTGAGGAGCAGCCTCAGCAGAAGGGAGCAGACATATATAATGTAGCCCAACTGGGGATTTGTCTTATTCACACTAAGGGCACTGAAGCTCTTGCCAGCCTTGCATCACTCCAAACCCTTCCCAGCAGTGCTGGCTGTCACTTTGCCAACAGGTTCCTCAGCTATATCTGTACAAATTTTTGTGCTTCACTTTGTTCATATTTATTAGGTTTATGTCAGCCAGATTCTGGAGTTTTTCCAGATCTTTCTGCACTGATGCAGAGGCATTTTGCTAAGTCCCACCCCTATTAAGTATTATCTGCAATTCAGCCCAGTGTTTTTACCTGTATCTTCAGATGACTGACAAGGACTTCTGACATGAGCAGGAATTTCTAAACCTCCTAAAATGAATTATTGTGCTTTGGTTTTCTGTATTCAGTAAAAATCAGAATCAGCATCTTTTTTTAGTGTGTAAATTTATACCACCCAATACACATATACAAAGTTTTCTCTTCATCATACACCACAGTCACATCTAGACAAATAAAAGTGAATCACAATTTTGCCCATTTATAAGCTGTACCACTCAGATCCATCAAGACTGGGGCAATTCAAGGCATGTCATGATGTACAAAAGAGGAGCCTGGTGAATAACACTGTAGAGAAAAAAGCCTGTCTTTTCCTCCCAGGTTAGGCAGAAGGCAGGCAGGCATTTTCAGCATTGTGATTTTGGAGACAGGTACCTCAGATCCACCTGCTTCCTGAAGCTTGCCAGACCACTGCAGTTATTTTGCACAATTCTGTCACTTCAGCAAGCCAGCATGCAAATCCTCCCTGTTGCACCTTATGTGGACACACCTGCCCAGTTCAATGTCAAGCACAAAACAGAACAATGGGGGTTTCCTGTAGTCAAAAATAAAAGAGGACTTCAGCTTGAAATGTCTGGCTTTAGAATACCTTCCAAGATCTGTGTCTTGTGGCTATATCAAATTCTAGCAAACCTTTTTTTAATAAATGATTTAATAAAAATCGTTTTTATACAGCAGGAAAATAGGAAGGATCTACATCTACCCTATCCATTTTAGTTATCAGTAAGCATTCATTAACATTAAAATGTCTATTTGGCATTCTTTTTCCAGTCTTACATCTTTTACCAAAGATATCTATATTATAGAGCAAACAGATCTTTCCCACAAACACAACTTCTAAAATAAAACAAATCTTATTTAATATAAAATTGAATCTCATTCATTCAATGTATACTAAAGGAGCATTTTAAGGCTTTTTTTCCCATAAGTGGCAGATGTTATGAATAATAATCCATAAAGTCCTCTGAATTCTAAAAAAGTGGATTACATAAAACTTTCATTTAAATCTTTCATAGTGCTCAAACACACTGAACAGTGATAGTAGTAAAACACTACTGGCAAACCATTAGAATTAATTGAAATAAAATTTGATATTATAAAAATAATTTAAAAGGATAATACTATTCCCTGTAGATCTCTTCACAATACTTTATGTAGGCTAAACAAATGTAGCTACCTACTGAATCACTGCAATTTCTGTTCCAAAAACTGAAGTGCATGTATATTTTTCTGAAAAAAAAGCAACATCTAACCTTTAATGTGCCAGAGAATATAATAGTTTCACCTTAAGAAAAAGAGAATCAGTAAAAATGACCTTATGCTTTTCATCCTTAGATGTCTTGGGGGAAGGAAATGAAACAACACAAATAAAATATGGTTTAGTGGAAAACTAAACATCTTTAGAAATACTGTCCCAATAGATCTCAGTTTACAGTGGATCAGTAGTGCTAAAGGATGAAGACAAGAGCAAGCTGTAAACTGCTTCAATAGAAGCCAATTAACCCCTGCCTGCAGCCCCTGTGCCAAGTGGGCAATGTGCAGGGCACTGTAACTCCAAGAATGAAGCAGTTAAATGAACACTGCCAGAATAATTACCCACTGAGACAGTAACAGTCACTAATGCATATGCAGAACCAAATCTTGTGCTGGTTTGTGACTTTAAAAGCAGGATGTACTGTACAACAGAAGGTGTTTTCCAGTCATCTCTTGTTAATATCCCCGGGCTGGGAGACCTCTGGAAAGATATAAATCAGGCCTTGTTTATGTTAGGATATTGCATATGAATGATGGACACTTCTTCCTTTAAATTAACCCAACTCAGGGAAGAAAACCAAACTTATGGAGTCAGAGATGACTAGAAAATATTTTCCTTGTTAGAATTTTAATGTGAAGGTATCACTTCATTAAAGTTATTGAACTGGAATGCACTGCAAGAAAGCTAATGGCTTCAGTAAGTGTTTTTGAAATGCTAACTTTTGTTTAAAGATCAGCCAAGTAGCACAAAATGCTTTGCTACACAGCAATTAATATTAGGTGTGTAGTACTTCCCACAGTAATTCTACACCTTACATTTTCAAAATGTGCTTTCAGAAAGTCATGGCTCTGCCAAACCTGATTCTGATATAGATTTTACTTCATGAAACTCCCACAAAAAACCGAGCTATGATGGCACTATATTCTTTCAGTCACAAGTAAATTATCCCCTCTTCTAGACACAATACAGCAGTGATTTAATTTTGTACAGCAGTACTATACAATAGAAAGTGGAAATAAATGAGTCTACAGGATGAATTGGTTCAGACAGAATTGCATTACCTAGCCATCTGATCAGGGTTTAAGAGCTGATTTATTGCCATGCATTGTCTACACATAGCACCTAGTCTGGAATATGTTACAAACTCAGGAAATTCCCTACCTGTAGTTTTGAGTACCTTAAATTTGCATTTCATTTAATTTTAACCACTTTCATCTGTAAAGTACTCTCTGATATCATCTGGGTATTGGTAGAGTGCTACTTGCTGAGTCACTCATTTTCCCATTCATCAGACTCCTTGATTTCCATTTGCATTTTCATCTGTGCCCTCCCCACTGTCTTCTCTGAGCAGTCCTGGATTTGCTGATACACATCAATGATATGCTATTTTGTAATTTATCTGTAGTCTGAATCTAACCTCTTACCCTGAAAGAGTCTACATGGAGACAGCAGAACAAATTTAAGTGTTTGCTTTAATGTTTTGAAACAGTCCAATTCTTCTTTACTTTACTAAAGGCTGATGAAAATTCATCAGTGATGCCTGAAAATGAAATGCACAGTCCTTAAGTTGTGATTGTACTGGAAACACCACAGCACCCAGAGACTGTACAACTAAATATATACAGCAGAGCAAACTGACAAGGAAATTACAATTAAATAAGGTTAATATTATGTTGGGTCTTGCTAATTTTAAGCAACAAATACAAGACTGCCTTGCCTCTGCTCCCTTGCTGTTGAGATAGACAAGTTTCAGTTCTCAGAATACACAAGAATAGTTTGTGACTCAGAAAAGTGAATGTGAATGAATTAATCTGGTGGGTATTTCCCTCCTACAGAACTCAAATACCATCCTCTCCCCTTGGATGGGTCAAGCTGACCCCCATTTAGATCAATGGCACTTTATGTGCTTCCTACTTAGATCAATGACACCACACAAACGTGGCTGAAGGAATCAATTTCTTGGCACTTCACACGTATTTCACAGAGTTAATGAAACATAACATAAAAACCAGCCACATTCTGAAACAAAGAGGCAACAATTTGGAGCACTTACACTAAAAATCACAGATTTATCCTTCACTGTACAAAACACTGTAAAGTCTTTTCCCTGACTCAACTCCTGGTCCTTGGGATCCTTTCTTTGGAGTCTGTTCCAGATTTATTCACTGCTCATCATTAATGATATTTATTGTGCCCATCAATATTTACAACCACTACTTTTTTCTGATGCAGTACACCTCTCTGTAGCTTCATCTTATACCAGAGAATAAAAGTGTTGCTCTGGGTAATACACTCACAGGCCTCAGAAGGGAATAAGGTTGTAATCAAAAGCAGCACGTGACCTCTGCAAGAAATAACAGCAGAAGCAGATTTCTGTAACCAGTAAGATTGAGGTAGGAACAAAAAAAAGAGGAAAAATATTTTTTAAGTAGCTTGTAGAGTCCTTTTATCCTATTTTCAGAAAAAACAAGGCAGAATATATGTCTGGAAAACTGAGACTTTTAGCCACACAGTTTTTCTTGGGTAGAGATTGCTGGTGAAAACTTTGAGGATGCTTTTGCCCAAGCTTTGGCAGATGATTAGGAATATAAGGTCTGGTACTCAAGACAGTCTCAAGAAAGTCATCCTTTCAGCCAGTTTCAAATTTACATGTTTGCCTTTTGGAAACACTGTCAGGGCTTAGGTCAGGAAAGTGTCACCACAGAAACTTCTAAGTTCTTCCTGGCTGACACACAGTGTATCTCCATCTTCTGTAGACTTCTCCAATAAACCTGGGGTGCAGCACAACCCAGGACAGCCCTGTCACACCCCAGCTCGTGCTTGCTGCTCCCTGGCATAGAAGCCATGGCAGCCCCCATCAGAGCCAGGGCTGCAGGCAGGGCAGGAGTTTGGCTCAGACAGGTCCCAGCCCCCTGCTAGAGAGAGAAGTACTCAGTACAGAGCTGAGCAGAGACAAAATGGCAGGGCAGGCAGAGGAAGCAAGAAAGATACATAATGAAAATACAGTGTCAAAAAAATGTATCACATATTTTAGAAATTAAAATAATATTAAATCATGTGGGAATGAAACCCAAGAAGCTGATAAAATATAAGCATTAAAAATAAGTAGTTTACAGTTTCTGTGTTTTGTTCCTTATTTGCTGCATCTAATTTCCTTCCTTATAAAGTAATATTCTTGTTCATGCTGACTGTACAAAGTGCTGCATTCTGCCAGCCACTCTGTTAAGCTTCTATGAGAGATTAATAAATTAAAAAAAGGTGGGGAAACAGGATAAAGAAACAAACTCTTCTCTGTTTTTTTGTACTACAGTAATTTACCCCCAGGCTAGAAACTTTCCTCTATGTATTTGGAGACAACAACCATAAAGTAAAGTGCTAAAGGATGAAAATAGATTTTGGAGAAAATCTAATTGAGTAGAGTATCAAGATGGTTTTTCAAAAAGTGAATAATTTTCTTAATTTCCAGTGTGTTTCAGGGCACAAACTGGATTTCCAATGGAAAATTTTTAAGGACTTCAAAGACTGATGAATTCTTAGCTTACTCTTCAGAATATGTGAAGTCAAAAAGTAGGCAAAAGAATTCAGCTATTTGCATCAGTGTTAACAACCAGAATCATGACATATTTCCCCCAAGAGATATATGAAGAGTAGCAAGAAAAATGTATTCTCTATAGCACAGTGGGATGACCAAGCATAATTAGCAAAGGACTGTATGGATTTAATTCCATTTAATGTTTAATAAATCTTATCTTTAAAATATTCCTCTGGTAGCTGTGCCCAAAAGATGCTGCTAGCTGCAATTTTGGAAATTCTTTTCCTTAGGTGCTATTTCTAAAAAGAACAACCTCTTTGCTACTGGGGTTTCACTGCTGAGGTTGTGATGCTTAGAGAAGGATTTGTACCAGCACTACAATTGCTAAGGCTAGTGGGACTTTACTGAAAGCTTGTAAATTGTTTAGAACACTGTTCTGCGTGGTTCCAGATGTGTCTGTGGAAATTCTAGCAAATCATCTGGGTCAGATTAAACCCAAGGGAGTCAGCAGAGTTAAACAGTGCTTTTCCACAGAAACCCCAACCATTTCCTAAATAAGATGAAGTAATTTTGTTCTAATCTAGGAAATCCAACAGTAATGATAGATGGGATCACACAAGCACCCATCCACAGGTTTCCAGGGGCAGGGAGAAATGTTACTGCTAGTAGCAAACACACTTCCCAGCCATCTGGAATGCAGATTAATGGTGTCGATTAGCTCACATGTATCAATAGCAAATAGAAAATTGTTCCCTGTTCCCTGGTCAAGGGAAGAAAATTGATGACAAGGTGGTGAAGGACAAAGTGAACCTGAGTCATCCCCAACACCACACACAGACAGGTTCCACTGAGAGACCCTCCTAAGTTTTTTCTGCACTTTTTTCCTTGAGATATCCTACCAGCTGACTGTAGAATATGCTCCCAACTTTCAATGGAGAGCTATGTTTTTAGAGCATAGGAAAATGGTTTTTCAGCCTCTCATATATTGTTTTCTCCAATTGATTTTGTCTTGATTCAAGGGAAATATATTCACAGGATCAAAGCAAATTATTAGCTTTATGAAATCTCTCAGATTTCTGAATTAAAATCCAGTTTGGAGGAGTAGTAGAACAATTCTGTCTCAGAAAGTAATTTGGATACAAATTTTACAAAAACCTTCTCTTGTTTTATCTACCTTTTTTTTTTTTTTAAGTTCAAAAAAAATGGTCCTTCAGAATTATGAATTTGGGAATAATTTAAAACACTTGGGGTAGGGCACAAAGCATGTCTACTAGGAATGCCTCACATGCTTCCTTTTTCCAATTTTTACATAAACAAATTCACATGAAGTCTGAGAAAAAATGTCAGGTCTTTTTTTTTTCTGTAGATTTAACTGTTTCTGGAGTTCTGCTACAGGTTTGTACAGCTGCCATTTTTAGGTTTTCTCTTCCCAAAAGGGCAAATTGTATCAACCTTTTGGTTTTAGCTGCACAAGTTTTAGAACTACAAAACCAACAGACCTTCCTGGATTCTTTTGAAGCAGGAACAGTTTCCAGCATGCTGGAGAGCCAGTGGCAAAAGCAGCCAACCTGTTACTATTTGATGGCAGTGGAGTGACAAAAGGAGCATTTCCAGAACACCAAACTTTCTAAAAAAGGATTACTTGATATCTCCCAATATTAAACTAGATCTGATTAATACAGGAGAGAAAAACACAAGATCAAACCTCTTCATTTTTAGATAAAAGCAAAACGTGTCTGAGTGGGAATACAAGATGAAAAAATTGTTTTCCTGTTTGATCAGAATGGGGAAAAGTAATAAAGTCTTTGGTTAATTATGGAGCAAAAATATTTTAAAAAATAACTAGGTAACAGGAAATTTAATACTAGCAAATATAAACACTGTTCAAAACACTGATTCAGAAAAGGTTTTTCAGGACTGTCAAAATGAGTTGCAATAGGGAATCATCTTTCTGAGAAGATCCCAGAGAGCCCCAACACTGCACCAGGAATTGTCACCCTTGACTCTGCACCGTGGTACAAATGTCACTCCTAGAGAAGGCTGTATGGAATTACTATGAAAAGAAAATACAAATGGCATTTGGGGATAAACTCTGAGGAACCAAAGATGGAGTGACAGGTTTGTAAGACACCTTTTCCCTCCATATATTTTTGTGAACTGTGGGACCCATCCATTGTATAAGTGGAAATTAGATTGTGTTTCTCTGTAATGAGAGCTGTGTTCAGGGGAAAAACCAATGCATCTTTTTGTGAGGAAGCCCTGTATCAGCCTGATCTTATGTCTCCCCAGTTCAATAGAAATGAGGAAGAAACTGCCATGGATTAGCCAGCAACAGCTAGCACAGAAGTCTGGTTCTGTGACATGAGGAAAAGGGAAACCTTTTTACTGAATAACAGTTTGGAAGAAAAATCTGCAAGAATCTGTAACCTCACTGAGTTCTATTTCCTGCCTGTCTTCTCTCCCCTTTCATCATTTATATGCCCCTTCAAAGCAAGGCTTACAGGCTCTGTTTGAGTAACCCTTATTATGGCCTGATGAAGTTGCTTTGTAAAGTGAGATAAAAAGGAGAGAATAGCAGAGGTTACTGAGATGGCTAGATAGGCAATTATTTCTATTCATATGACTAATCTTGCACAGTAAGTAATCTTCAAAAACCACCACTTACCTAAATTATTATAACCAATTAGCAACACAGATATTTACTTATACTAATCTAGCAGAAAGCTTGCCCCTGAAAAAACCAGGAAAGATATTCTTAATATACTGTCCTCAGACATACCCAGTATTTACATTATGTAGCCACTCTCCAGGGAAAATCAAATCTTTAGAAGCTATTTCTATAAAACTAGCAGGTTTTAATGTTACTCTTCCCTTGGGTCAGTCCCTGGATTTGCACTGGCTGCTGTAGCTTCAAAGACTAAAGAGCTGACAGAATCATCTCTAACATCATCTTCTTCTACATCTGTATTCATTAAGAAGTTCCACACCTTGCAAATCTCTGTTTTCACCCATCTAGAATAGTTAGAGGCAGAGAAGTAATCTGATAAAGTATAATTTTATTTTCTACTAGTACATAAAATTTTATGGGCAGCTTATAATAACACACCTAATAAAATCTACCATAATAAATGACAAGATCATACAACATTATCACTGACCAAAGGCAAGAACCAATAATTTTCCCTTCAGTCATTTGGTAAGTCTATTTATCAGCATGGTCATGCTGAGTACTTCAAGAATCCTTTATTCAGACATGCACTGAATATTCTGGTATTTTCACAAAGATCTTATGAGCCATTAATTTCACATATTTCACAGCTATTTCTTTTACTATGTAGAACAAGTCATGAAGAAAGAAGTCCATCTGATCCCATGCACCTTATTCTTGCTACTCTGTACAGCCACAGCAAGAATACAGCAGGTGAAAGAAGGAATCCAGAAAAAAGACATATTTTCAGCAATCTGCTTTCCAGGCCTAAGAGAGCTGGACAGAGAGAAGCACAGGCAGTAGTTTGTTGTGTTTCACCACCTCACTGGGAGTCCTGCTTGGCAGGACTTGGCACTGGGGTCACCTTTCACAGCCCCATGGCTGTTCATGAGCTCTGCAAGACTTGGAAATCCCAATATTGCCTCTGGCTTTTCAGTTTTCTAAAACATTTTATCAGTGATATTTTCCAACGTAATGCTGACTCCCTGACAAGAAGCCTAAATTAGATATTTTCTTTTCCAGTGGGTAAGGCTTCTTCAACTTAGCCCTGTAGATTTTGTTATAAATATTACAAAACCCAATATGATCCTTG
The DNA here is from genome assembly GCF_027477595.1 of Haemorhous mexicanus. Lineage (NCBI taxonomy): Eukaryota > Metazoa > Chordata > Aves > Passeriformes > Fringillidae > Haemorhous > Haemorhous mexicanus. Next base: position 9,776,831 of record NC_082352.1, on the reverse strand, counting down.
ACTTCTAGACTAAGGGTAAGTTATAGTGACATCATTTTCTGTCTCAGAATTAATTTACTTTTATTTCTAACATTAGCATTCATATTTCTGCATATTTTGATTTTGTAGAAGCTTTTACAGGGAAAGTACAGAAGTTGTTTTTTAAGCCAATATCTATATTGAGCTCTCTTAATACATCTTTTTTTTGGTCCTCTCAATATCAAAATATTTAGGATGCTTATTCATGGTCTGATTTTCCATCCCTGTATTTAACTGGAAGAATCACAATTGCTGCATTAACCCAGCATCATGTGAACTGGCTCATAAAAATGGATGGCATGATCATATCTGGAATTTACACAGGACCCTATTCAATAAAGCATATTCTGTCCTTACTGTAATATCATCCTCCAGAGCTTTAAAGTCTTTCAAGTGGAATAAAGATGTTGCTATAATGACAGTGAATGTAATGAGATTAAATGTACTTGGGAGTCAAGGTAAATGGCCTTACATCAGAAAGAATGTAGTAACACAGATCCTTATAATGAAGACAAAGGATATTACCAGCACATTTTTGCTACATTTCTTTGGCAAAGCAAGGCCACAGCAGGACATGCTATGTAATATGAATTCTGTGTTCCTTTCAGTATTTTACATTTAATAAAACCTGCATGCTTTTAGACATAAAGGAATAACTAAAAAGAAGTATCTTCAATAAGCATCAAGATCTCTGTTAGCAATGGTAAAAAAATCTCTAAAAAAACATGACAATCTGTTTTATTTAGGAATTAAAAGAATTTAATGTAAGAAATTGCTTTAGAATTGGGATAATTTTTTGCTGTTAAATCAAAATAATCACAGGGGAGAATTCAAGGCCCATTCTGAGTCTGTCCAACAAAGGACATTACAGGTTTGATGCACACAGGTTTGCCCTAAGCTTGCACATTATTATGCAGAGCTTTATTCCAATAGTAAAGCCCAACTGGTTCTGAATTTCACTTTGATTCTATTACTTTTAACATTTCTGAAGGAATTTATTAATAATTTTGTCCTATTTAACTTGAGAATCTACCTGTCAATGTGTGAAATTAAAAGAGATGCTCAGGAGTCTTATTTATCAGAGAGGTCAGCAAGGTCACAGACTGTTATCAAGCAACCAGGGATCTTTGAAATAATATTAGCTTTAATGTTAGCAATGTCTGTCTTAAAGTGCTAACCTACATTGGGAAATAAGCAATAAAATATGACAATACAGGGTTCTGAGAGGTAAGATTACTTCTAGCAATAGCAAGTCACATACCAGTGGTTTGTCACAGCAATACTCATCTTTGTACATAGGAAACATAAGATAGTAAGCAGAACTTTCATGAAAATTTTTAAGTGGTGGTTTTGCTCTAATTATTTATTCAATCTATTAAAATTAATAGTTGGTGAAGATCAGTTTATAAAAAAAAATTTAAAAGATAATTTAATATCAATATCCTCTGGTTTGCTTTAAAAACATAAACCTTAAAATCATAAAGGCCCACATTTCTGAAAGCCTCAGATTCAATACAATCCCTAGAAATGTACCAATGGTGGTAAATGAAAATTAGCTCTCTCTGTGCCTGGGAGCAGCTACTGAGCTCGGTAGGTTTTCATATGTGCACTGACCAGGAGATTCATTCAGTAAAATCCCTAGGGATTGAGGGTGGATTGCTGCAAATCCACCTTAATTAGTTCTGCAATTTATGTGCCTAAACATCCTTTCCCATCCAACCTGATTAGAAGGCAAGTTTTTGGGTAGACTTCTCTTACTCAGCTGAAATAAAATTGGAAACAGCAGTATCAACATAAGCAAAGTGCACAGTGGAACATGTGCACTGCATGGCAGGCATTTATTTAGGAGCTGCTTTCTAAATTAGTAATATGCTAATGTTTATGGTTTTTTCAAAAGACCTTAATTACTGCAAAAAATCATTTGATTGTGAAAGGAAAGCAATAAAAGAGAGTTTAGCCTTAACAGATTATAGTCTCCTACTGCTGCTGTGAGTATGGAGGAGCATGAAAGGAAAACCTCCCTCCCAGGTACTGCACAGGGTGGAGTCACCAGCACCAACTGGACAAACTGCTTCAAGTCCTGATCCTGATGCCATCTCTGGTTAGCAAAGAAAAGAAACCAGCTCAAACCCTTCCACATTTCTGGCTTTTTGATTTCACCTTCTGAAAGGCAGCTTGGAAGGTTTCTGTCTTTTGAGATGTTGCAAGGTGCCACATGAATTTGTTCTACCTATCCAGACAGAGCATCCATAGGTCATGCTGGACTACACTGGAAACAGAATGAAAGGCAATTCACCTCAGAAATCACCCAGCAAATCCTTCTCTGAATCTCAGCACAGCTTGCAATTCATACAGCTTTATTTGGCCCTGCCTGCTATTGAATTTTTGCTAATCCTAACAAAAGGCAAGTTTATTCTGTCTTCTCAGAATTGACATCACTTTCTTAAGGTTAACAAACTATCACTCTGTTTAATTGTCAGTAGAGCTGCCTTATTACAGAATTTGTGGTGTCAGACTAAACATGCTTTGTTGCATTGGTTTTCTTGTCTATGAAATGAGACCTCTGATTGTAACTCAGCATGGCTAATGTAACCAAAACCAAGGCATTTTGAGAGGAAAAGTGTAACGCAAGTATGAAAGCTCAAGAATATGGACAGAATCATCAGCACCTCTTATGTGGCTAAAAAAGCCTAAAAATGTCCTGTTCAAATAATTCATGCAAATATCTTACAAATATTGTCAACACATGAAAAGCTCAACAAAAACAAGTTTGACTTTTGTAGCAGCACAGGAGTCCTGAAGTCCCTCAATGATTTATCACAGAGTGTGAAATCAACTTGCAAAGCCCAAGTTCTCTGTTACTTGAGTCTTCACCAAAACTTGCTCCTACAGAGACCGTCCTCTTTTGAAATTTTATTGTGATCAAAGCAAATTGAAAGAAAAGAGATTAAAAAAGCCTGACCTACTTCCAATCCATCTTCAAGTGACATGAAGTACTACAATGTTATGGAGTCTGAAGAGGATTTTTGCTGCAGTGTTTATGTCTTCTGTAAAGAGCCCTTACTGTTTGCAGTCTTTCATAATAAAACTTTATAATTTGAAGCTGTAAATAAGTGTAGGTAAGTGTTAATAATGAAAGAACAGCACAATTTGGGAATTCAAAGATAAAGTCAGGACACTATCTATACAAGAAGCTCTCTACTAAACATTCAAGTGCCAACAGCAAGGGAAGGAAATTCTGCCTGTCTTTAAAATTAAAGAGGAAGAAAACAGAGTACAGCTGTAGCAATAAAATGTTTTTTCTTGAGAAGTGAGGATCTGAAGGATACATCTCAGATACACTTGTTGGAAAAATCAAACTTTGTAGGAGCTCTTTGGAGGTGAGAACACTTTAGCTCAGAACCAAGAGCAGGATTTCCTCTACAGCTTGCCTTTCTCTCCATATGGCTCTTGTCATTCCTCCCAGAAAATGCTTCAGAAATCTAATTTAGCAATATAAACACTAGGAAGGTCAGAAGAGGGGTAGATTCTGGAGTATTCATATTTTTAATTTCTGGTTATTTCTAAGAAACCATGGCAATAGTGACCAAATAAAAGTGAAGATTATATTAGACATAAAGAGAGGTTGGAAGTGACTTTTATCACTAGTGCTTCTATCTATGAAGGCTTCAGCAAACAGAGCCTATTATTACTCTGTTCCAACTGATTAAATGCTTTAAAATCCTGGCATGTTTTCCCATTTTGTAAGTAGGAAACAGAGGCAATCTTTTATTCCATAAAAAAATAAGATTCAGGGAGCTAAATCTGAGCCTTACTGGGAAAGCAGTGTGTGGAATAAAAATTGCCAGTAGTCACCAGTTGTGTTTTATAATGACTTTAGGGAAAAATTTTGAAAAGAGAGAGAGAGAGATTCAGTACCTCCTGTGCAGCCTGACGCAATCGAGAACGAAGTGACTCATTTCTGTGTTTTCTTTCTTTTGAACCTGGTGAGTGTTTGTTCCCACCTCTGTTCTCACAATCATCACTGCTATCTCCACTTCACTGGAAGATGTACATTTAGAAATCCATCATTTCACTCCTTTTTTTTTTCCTCTGCTGGTGGTAATTACCATAAAATAAGCAAGAAAAGTACTAAGAAGTCCCTCTTCTTTCACATACAAAGAAAAAGCTTCTTGTAGGAAGATCTCACATTGACCCTGGCAGTAAGCAAAGCTCAAGGAAGAGACAAGCAGGTTGGGAAATTGTCTGTTGAGTAAAAGATTGGGACAATTTTTAAGAATTCAATAATTTTCAGGAATTCTTCTTCAAGTTTCCTTATATATTTTCCCCTTTCCTTTACATAAACTGGAATTATGAACAGACAGGATAAACATCTACAGAAAAGGGTAACTAATAAGGCATGGTGGTGTTCCTTGTGGCAGCAAGGCAAGAGTTGAGTAAGATACATCTACAAAACAGCCTGAGACTTCTGAAGGCTGCTTCTTTCCAGTCTGCTCTGCATGTCAGAGCAGGTGAGACCCACAAAGTGCTCTGCAGGATAAAGAACTCTCAGGAAATACCTCAGTAAGGGTCAAAGGAATCTTCATAATACTCATGAAAATGAAATGGGGATTTGTAGATCTCACTCTGAACATTTCAATTCCTTCAGCTCTGTTGGATTCCATCTAAGGAACAATTTGACTTTGACTTTCCTGTGGGCAGGTAAGTCCTAGACATGCTCTTGCAATTGTTTGTGAGAATCATTTTAGACTCACTTATAAACGTGTGCCTGAAGGGAACACTTATGTTTATGATCAGAGGATTCATGCCAAATAAATGGTAAGAACCACACAAGCAAAGCCTTGTCTGCCTTGAAGAGTTTATGTAGCTTTAACTTTGGTGTCAGCAGTAATGCAGAATGAGATGGCAAATCCCACTGGAACCAACACAACCCCTGGGTGCATCTGAATCAGTCAAGTAAAGATACAAAGGCTCTGAACAGTCCCATAACCTTCTGATAAATGCCTAGAAATTTTGTAGTGCCTCAAATAGTGAAGGCATTTTATTCTACTCCCAAACAACTGCTTTTTAGGATGATTTTAATTTTGTTAGGTATTTGTAGATACCAAAATAATTAGAAGTCAAGATTTAGGAAACACCTCCGTATCTCCTGTAACAATGATTTGCCTGCTATAAAGCAAAAGACTAGCTCTTATTTTCTACTTTTCTCCCTTTGATTGGAATGATACTAAGCCAACAGTAGCATTCTGAATATCATGAGTTTTATCTTAGTGAACTCTTAAAACACATTAACACATTTACAAAAAAGTAAATGTTAGATGTAATTAATCCAGCAGCTACCTGTTCTTTGAGTACTCTATCTCACAATGTGTGCTAGAAGGACCAACTGGTAAAATGATTTGCAGCAATGTTTATTTAAAAGTTTTTCTTCTTTGTCTTCATGTCAGAAGATCAGAACTGTTGCTCTTAAAGTAACAGTATTGCCTCCAAATTGAGGCATTCATTTAGAAACCTTTCAAATTTGTCTTACAGTTTGCAGTTTAATTTTCCACAGATTCGTAAATTATTTCTGATTAGTTATAGAAAGGTATCAACACTTTCTGAACCTTATTTCAAACAAGACTTTCTGAGGATAACAGTCATGGCCATGTTAAAACTTAGGAAATATCAGGTCAATAAAAGTAAGTTTTAACTAAAATCTATTATGTTTATGCTTTATGCATGTTTGCATGTCTGACCTTTTCTCTCATTCTAGAAACTTCTGCTGAATTAGAATGAAATTCTGGCAGCATGGAAATCACACTGGGTTTTGCTATGCATTTTAGTGATGCCATATTTCACTCAGCCTTTTTATAGCTCAGCTCTCATAACAACCAGTTATATGCTTTGCTCCAGAAGGTGTCTTTGTGTGTTGTGGACTCTGAATCTGCCCTGCTCTCAGCAGTGCCCCTTCCACATGAGAATAGAAGGCTGCTTGTCCTCAAGCCAATACACTTCTGTTAATGGCAAAATAATATTCAGCCCCAAACTTATTAATCTCCATATCACTTTGGAGCTTCAGAATGCAGCAACAATTCCCCAGACAAGTGGAGGAATTTCATATTATTTGGTTAAAACATTAAAAATTCACCCCTCCCCCCCAAAATCCCCAGAAGAAGGTAATGTCCACAAGCCCATCATCATGACCAATAAGTTGAGATTAGTACAACTTTTCAATGTTTTCTATAGAAAATATATGATATTTGAATAATAATCTTTCTGTAATTGTATTATGTTGAATATGCTTTCACAGTTATCTCCTAAATAGTCCCACATTAATTATTCAAGCAGGGTGAAATAAAAAGAGAAAATGGGACACAGGCTGGATTGCAAAATGGGAATTCTAGTTTTTCATCATCTGCAGTTCTTCACAGTTCAGCCTTTGTTGTGTGATTTGTAGACACAGAGTCAATATTGTTGCAGGAGCCATGTGCTCCCCAGGGAGTGCAGGAGGCAGCACTGACTGTGGTACTGTGAGATGCTGAGCTACTGCAGTTTGAATAAACTTCCTAGAGAACACCCCCACAGAAGCCTGGGAGGGTGGGGAGGCCCTGGCACAGCTGTGGCTGCCCCTGGATCCCTGGAAGTGTTCAAGGCTGGGCTGGAGGGGTCTCTGAGGGACCTGCTCGAGTGGAAGATGTCCCTGCCCACAGCAGGGGGTGGAACCAGATGAGCTTTAAGGTCCCTTCCTTCCCAAGCCATTCTGTCAGCAGTACATTCATTTTTCACCTGTCTTTGGCACACAAAGCCAGCACCTGGGCAAGCACAGTCTGCTAACAAGAACATGTTCAAACTAATGGAAGGACAGAAAAGTATGGGGAAGAGTTAAGGTACTGTTCAGAAGGAGTGATATTGCAATACTTCCCTCAATAATTAAGATGTTTGCCTAATGTATACAGTACAGCCATGCTGGATGAACATGCTTGGTTTGCACGTGCCTAGGACTAAATTTATCCTCAGTTATGTGGTGAAATAATTACAGTGTCATTTATGCATTACAGCAAGCACTAGAACTTAGCCTCATTTTATGCTCAGTGTGTAATTTGAACAACTTTAGCACATTATATGATTTACTTCAAATGGGAGCTGCACAGAGCTTTAAACTCTCTAGCATATTTTCAACTGAAAATGTACTTGCACTGAACCAAAGTTCATTCCTTGAGGTGGCAAAGGAAAACAGAAGTAAGAGTATTCCTTTTTCAGGAGTTGATTCCCATGTGTAGCTCACACTAGCACTAATCTTTTTATTCAATAGGTATATTTTCCCTCTTCTGGGCTTCAGGATAGTGCAAGGCTGTGCATTCATCACTGCCATGGTTTCATGTGTGTGTTTGTATATTCAGGTAGGTCCAGTATTTCAAAACCAAAGCACACAGTTATATTTAAAGGTTTTTATATTACCTGTTCTGGAGTAAGGAGAAAAGAGCATTGCTATTTATTTCACATTCTTTGTGATGGCAAATAAACCAACTCAAGAGACTTCATTTTAAATGAAATAAATGTATAACCTCTTAGGTGTGTGGAAATTACACCCTGAAAGGCACTAATTTCTTATATGTCACCAATCAAAGAAAGAGTTATAATTAAGGGTTAGAAAAATTGCTACCTTTCTCTCATGTCTGTTTCTCTCATATTCTGTGTTGCTGAGTTAACTAATCCTAATTATTGCTTAGTATGCTACTACCTCAAACAAACAAAAACCAAAACCAATTCTAATTTTATCAGGGACGTGCCAAAACTCCAGAGTGTGGCAAAGATGTGCATAATTATTTTAGCAGGGTTTTTTTGCAGTCACTACAAAACATGAAACCACTCCTCACTATTTCCTTTTTCAAACTAAGCAGAAATCTGGTCTTCTCCAAGGAATATTTCATATCAAGATTCATTACTACGTTTGCTGCAAATCCTAGAACATGGCAACCTTTTTTTATTCTTCCAAAGTTATAATAAGCACTTAACTTCTTTTAGTTAGTTACAGGTGTAACCTACAGACAGAAAATTCTAAATTGTGAATATTTGAACAGTTATAAATATATTGTCACACCTGTGCAGGCCTAACATACAGCAGGTGAAATATCCCTAAATATAAAGTGCTACTATATAATACATAACTGTTCTATAATAAACATTTCTTGTTGCACACACAAGTGCATAAAAGGTTTCAACTCTGATAAATAGAGGAGAAAGTATCAGTGTTCCATGCTGCTGAGAGAAAGATGTTTTATTCAGTTTGACTCATCTCATCTAGGTCAGCAAAAAAGCAGTGAAGTATAGAAAAAAGCACATAAAACATCCCTCATTTCATTCCTCTCTCTCATTTCCTAAGTTTTGCCTGGGAAGGATAAGAAAATAATAATCATACAACTTAAACACCTAAAGGTATTTCTGCCAGGAAGCAGAAATACTTAGCAGTATATAGAGAGATTTTACTGTAAATACATGCTACAGTGGAATCTTTTTTTTTAGGAGGAAAACTACCTGTGTTCATGTGTATAACAGTAAGTGACAAAGCACAGTTATGCTCCAGATATAAATTTCAGTGTACACTAGTTAATAGCTAGGGTCTCAGCAGCTATAGGTTAACTTTGCAAACAACATTTCAGAATTTATGGCAAATGACTGAAATATTTACCCCAGCTAACAGGTATTCCTGTGTTCCTAAATGCAGGTAGCACAAATATGAAGTGCTGTCAAAAAGAGATTTTTTTTTCCTCATCCTGGCTCACTATTGATGTTTTGGGTTGGCATTTTAGAAGTTTTTTAAACTTTTTTTTTTTAGAGCAACCCAGGAGCACAATTTTTTTAACATTTTCTTTTTAATAAGCTATACCTTTCCAAGCATTTTCTCCATTTCATTGTATAAATTTTCTGCTTAAATAGCACTATCAGAAGGAAAACTGAAACCTCTGAATAGCTTTGACAACAATGTATCTTAATGCCTTTTCCCCTTGTTCTTGTGTCACTGATCAATAGACCCAAATGCCAGGCATTCATCAAGCTCCAGGGTTTGATTGCAAAAGCTGTCTTAGCTCATGCTTATCTCTTGTGTCCTACACACCTAGAAATGTCACAGAGGAGGAAATCCTAACCCTACATATGTCAGCTTCTGGCAGATGAGCAGAGGTCCTGAATGAGGGCTCTTTGGGCATTCTTTTGGCTACCATGGGTAACTGGAGCAACTGGAGTTGCTTCCCTTTGCAACTTCAAGGCAAAGAGAAGAAATAAAAACTCCTCGTTCCTTGAACTTCTTCTTCTGTTAATTATGAAATCAGCTGTTGATTTTGCAATCCTAATCTGCAGTCTAATTCAACTGCAGCCTCCTAATGCTGCTCCATACTCATTATACCATTATCTTTGATACTTATTTATACTATTATATTCTGCAAATAAATCTCTCCAGTTCCAGATTTTAAAGAAGCAGAGGGGAAAAAAAAGTGGGGACACACATTTGTTTATCTCAAAAGTTATTTAGAGAGAAATTAAAAACAGTTATTGTGTAAAGGCAAAGAACTGCAAGATTTAAGAGTTCTGCCCCATTGATTTGTCTGTTTATCACATGGAAAAAGCCCTCAGAGCTTCTGAAAACTGGCCATTTTCTCCTCCTCCCCCTAAGCCTGAGGATATAGACAAAAATAACAGAGGAAAATATAAGCATAAATTGAGAGAATTCTAGCAGGTTCTCCTCTTCTACTTCATGTTATTGTTCAAGTTATTACTAGAGCCCAGATCAAAGGAGATGCAGTTTTTAAGAGCATTGAATATTCTTCCAAATGCCTTATTTTGTTGTCAGAAAGTTAATGACATATGTGAGTGCACCTCAAGAGTCTCACTGATCTCTGTAGGAAAGTCATTTAACCTCCCTTTCTCTCTTCTCTGTCAAAATAAGCAAGAACATGCATTCATGAGATTCCTAAGAGATAGAAAAATGATCATTTTATTTATCAAAATCTACCATTTTGATTCATATTCTTCTAAATAACACTGCCCATCATAAATAATTTAAAAGCTCATATGCATTAGAGAGGATATAAACTGAAGTAGTAGCACAGAGAAAAGGAGCATGTTAAGCCTATTCTAAGATATTCTTAAAGAGCTAGCTGAGAGTGCTATCAAAGGTAACAAATGTTACATGGTTTAAGAATTAGGGCAAAACAAATTGAGAGCAGCATTTTACATCTGTTTCAGCTGGCAAGAAAACATTTTGCTGCTTTCAGAACATGTTTTATGTGATGCAAAAACTCTGTCAAGTGTCCCAAGGGGGGGGGTTACAGTTTTGCTTCAAACTGTTGCCAATGAATAAATAAGGACAAAAGTCCTTTACCATTTGTGCAGCAGTGAACACACTGTCAGAACTAAGTTGGCAGCAAACAGGACACTTCTCCCACTGTTATAAGTCACAAGTTCAATCAAGTTATTTACAAAAACATTGCAAGAATTCTTCCAAACCTGAAAATATTTATTAAACAATGTGAGCAGGTCTGAGAAGTCACTCATCAGGCCCTGTATGTCTGCATTAAAAGCCTTAATCATCTTCAGTGGGAGATCCAGACCCTTGGACAGATGAAGAGCTTGTCCCCAGCCCCACCAGGTGAACTGTGATGTCCTGCCATTTTTCAAGCTTGATTCTTGAACAGCAAGCCTCCTTTTGTGTGTGTTTTGTGCTTTTTTGTGTTACCATATAGAAAATTGTCCCCATAATATTCAGAGCAGACTTGAGCCCCAGGCATCATCCTGCACTTACTCTGCAGTTCCTGCATCCTGCTCCCCTTCCCTCCCTATCCCAGTCTGTTTTGCAGCTTGTCTATGATTTGCATGTGTTTATTCATTGCATCTTCATTTAAACTATTGACTGATAAGAACACTGGATTAGAATTTAAGAGAGTTTTTTTATTAATTTGCTTTAATTTAATATTTATGCAAATTACTCAGAAAAAGGAATATTCTCCAAAATTATATTATATTATTTGAAAAAGAATTAAAATCAATTTTCTTTCAAGAATATTACTTATTGAAAAGTTGTCTTCTTTGAAGATAGAAGAACTATTTATCTCTGTTGCTTCCTGGTAAAGATGAATTAATTTAGTTGTTTAGAAAAAGCTTTTCACATGTATGGGGAGTATACTCAATTCTTTCTTGGTTTTTATTTTGATGATACAAAATAAGCTAATTTTTTTTCCTGCATTCTGATGTCTAATTGTATTTCCAGGACCAACTTATTTGAAAGCAATGAAATCAATTACACAAGTCTTTTCAATAGAATGAATGTATAAGGCTCTTTTCAACATGGTAGATTAATCTTTTTTGATAATCTCCATGTCCTTTAATTAACTAAGAGATAATTTTACTTGCATTTTCTTATTAAATTAGGCCTTGAGCTAATATTTTTTCAGTTTTGAATATTTCAGATGTAAAAAGGGATAGGACTTTTCTGTTTTGTTTTTTTTTTATGAAAGAGTAAAACATCTTTGTGTGAGCAACATCTCAATTAACATAAATACACTTTTCACCAAAGGTTCTCAAATACTCAAAGGCAACTAAACTTTAAGCTTTGTTAAGAAAGAATAATGATCCCAAAGTCCACTGAGAACTGCCCTGGCTGGTGTTCCACAGACACTGTAATTGTGGGGACAATCTCCCTGCACCCTTGAAAGGCTGAGGGGTCTAAAGATGGCAAAGACCCAGAGAAACAAGAGCAAAGTCACGTGGTGGAAGAGCTGGCCCCGAGGGGTGGTCCCTGTCCCTGGGAGCTCTGGGGACACCTGTGGATAAAGCCCTGGAGACCTGCTCTGTCAGGGTTAACACTGCTGTGAGGAGGCTGAACTAGAGATCACCAGGGCTCTCTTCCAATGTGAAATATCTTGGTCTTCTATAGAAACTCTTCACTTTTATTATTTCTCCTTACACTTTAATGATAATTCCCACAGAAGACTCATCTACAAGGTAAACAAAAAGGTGTCTTTCAGGTTGTTGACAGATCTCACCTCTTTCCTATGGTGAGTTACAGACAGTTTTGCCTCTGTCATACTACAGAGGTGCAGTGGGGGGTTTGGTCTGTGACTGCAGATACCTGTGAGCTCAGGCTGGGCTTCCTTCCCATTATTGGTGCAGATCTCTTACCACCAATGTATAACCTCACCATCACTATTCTGTAGTCAATGCCTTCCAAGGAATTTTTTAAACTGAAAAAATTTGAAAACCATTGGTCTAGAGAATTTCAGAAAGAAATAAGCTTTCTCAGTGAGCAGAGCTTTATAAGCAATATCTAATTATATCCCAGCTGTCTCTGAAGACAGGAAGTGAGGACCCTGATCTTTTCACAAATAAGTCATATGGTGTTCTGCACAAGGCCACTTTCCAGACTGAGTCAAGTTTATCAGTGCACTTTCTTGACAACCTTGCCTTGGAAAGCACTGAAAAATTTCCATGGCAGTGGGACAACAAATATGCTAATTAACTTTTCAAATTAAGATCTTCCCTCTGCAAACAGAATCCCAATTTTATTTACTACAAAACCTCTTAGGTGACAGGGGATACACAAATTTTCATATAGGATTCTGATTGAAGAAACAAGAGATTAATGTTGGTTTGAATAATTTTATTTCATTACTGGCTATATACTGAGATTGCTTCTGAATTTTTGTCAATAAAAATATCAAAGGTCATTTGTAGCAGATTCTCTGTGCTTGGATAGATCTTTTCTCCCCTGGGAGCTAAAACATTATTTTAGAGATTCATAACAGGGCTGGAAGGGACCTCAAGAGGTCATTTCATCCATCCTCTGTTCCAAGGCAAGATCAAACATATTAATCTTGACAGATATTTGTCTAGACTGTCTTTTTAAAAACTTCCAATTACAAGGATTCCAAAACCTCTCCAGGCAATCTATCCCAATGCATTACTATCATTACCTTTAGAAGTGTTTTTTCCTACTAACTGATCTTAATTTTCCCTATTGCAGGTTAAATCCAAAACTGCTTGTTCAATTGTCATTGACAATGAGCTTAGATTGTTTCCTTCCTCTTACAGATCTTTTAAAAATGCAAACTTCTACCCAGCCACTTGCTCCCATCTTGCCATCCTGCCTAAACACAGTACCTTGAACATATACAAGTTGGACTACATCCTAATTTTTTTCCAAACACTGTTGGCCAATTTTGATAATTTCTGTAGAGGCTCTCCAGAGAACATCTGCTCACTGGCTTAATCCCCTGCATGTACCAAGGAAGGCTGAACAAAGATGCCTCCAGGCTCCTCAGAAGGTTCTCCTTAAATTCTCCTAGAAATTTTCTTTCTTCCCTTTATTTAATAAGCTGGCAATATTTGATGACTGTGATATGTTTCTTACCTGATTAGCTGCACAGCAGCTACCCAGAAAGTTATTAGTTCCTTGCTGATATGGGCTTATTCCCTTCTAAGCTAATGGCAGTAAATCCAGGATTTACTCCTAAACATCCTAAATAACATCCCTGAGGTAGAGCTCTGATGCAAAGTTATCTTTTCTGCTCCTTCCATGAATATACATAACCCAGGACAAAAGGGGATAGAGGTAATCAATCACATTTAAAGCCCTCAATTGTGTAAATCAATACAGTGGTTTCAGAGATGCATGAGAAGAGTTAAACAGTGAAAGAAAGCTGGAAGGAGTTGGTTTGGGTTTATTCTTTGTTTTTAGAAAGTTTTATAATTAGTGTTGGGGCATACTGGGCACTGAATTCATTTCCTAGTATCACACATAAAAGCAAGCTGAATTCCTCTCAGTGCAAAACCAACCTCAAGCTACCTTGACAACAAGATAACAATAACCCTGTAATTTCAATTGTTCACTCTTTTTTTATGGGTTCTGTATCTCAGTGAAGTCTCATCTTCCCAGCCCAGTGCCATAGGCTAATAATCTGTAACAAAACTCACCCTCAAAAAATGTCAGATATAATGAAAAACACAACTTCACAGATGAGAAAGTTGGCCCTAGCTAAATCCTAAGGGCCCTAGCTCTCAGATTCTGTAGGTTCTGCTGTTTCATCCTCTAACCCTGAATTAGAAGGCTGTGTGAAATTGAACTATTCCTGCTTTTTTCTACTGAATCACTCATTCCTCATCAAAGAACAACTGACTTCCAAAGATTGAAAATTCTGTTGCCAGTTGATAAAGAAAAGACCCCAGCAGTTGAACCCAAAACCTGACAACCCCCCTCATGATGTGCCAAGTGATATTTTTATTAATGAAGACATGGTTCTTCAATTGCCACTTATAGAATTTGAGTAGTTATCACTCAAAAATGATGAAGTATTTCCTCCCGCTTAGGTAGGAATTGGAATATTTGGATTTGTGAAAAAGCATTGAACTTTAACTCTAATGGCCTTTGATACACTACAAAAAGTTGAAAAGTTTCATTTTGATTCGTGTTAAAACAATTATTTTCTGTCAGCAATCTAAAAAAAATCACCCCAAACCACTTCTTTGCTCTTGGCTTTTTCCCTGTCTAGTCTAAACACTGAAAATGTCAAGTTTTCTCACTAATTAAACATGTCTGTCTTAGACTCCACTTCTATCTTTCATCATAATGGTGCAGAGTTCCAGGGAGACATTACATATTCATGTTTTCAAATATAAGATGTAAAAAAATACAAATATAAATTTAATGCAGAAATCTCTTAATGAGCAAAGCAATTATGACATGGGAGAAATGAAGGAATTAGCCTTCTAAAAAGTTCTCAGTATTTATGGGCCCAGGGCTTCAGAGTCTGGTTAAGACAAGTTTTTATGCAGATCCTCTATAAAGGAATAGAAGGAAAAGCGAGTTATTAGTATAAGTCAGGTAAAATGTGTTAAAAAAAGAGGATGGAATCACAATTAAATTTATAAGATAAATGATAAAATACTCAATTTTTAAGACTGGGACTGAAATCTTGTAGGAAAAGGTTCTTGATCTTTCACTTCTACTGTCAAAAAACCAGCAAATCAACAAACAAAAAATATTACAGCAAGAACAAATCCTAAAAATTCAAAACTTTAGCAAAACAGGTTTTTGTAAAGTCCAGGTTTAGAAATGGCTGAAGCTTCTTGGTGCTTGTGTAATATCTCCTAGATTATAGTAGCTGACACATTCATAGCATAAATTCTCATTTTGCTGCTTTTTGTCATTTTCTTTGAGATCTCTCTTGCCAGTGATTATTATGATTAGTAAACTGAATTTTAAAAAATTACAGCTCATGGACAATATATATATTGTTAGTATTTTTCATAAAATAAGGAATAACCTATGGAAGGAGTAGAGTGTATTTTGATGGAAAGGAACTGTAATCACAGAATACATTCAAAAGGTCATCAAATGTACAATATGAGCAACTGTGAAAATTAGATGGAGAAGAAACACAAGTAATTTTAGAATTCTATCAAGCAAAAAGGATCAGAGTAAAGCATGAAGAGTCATCCTTGCTCCTCCATTATGGGGCACTGGCTGTCCAGTGCCAGCTGGAGGCTCAGACAGGGCTGTCCAGGAAATTCCACTGCTCTGTTTGCAGAGCTGCAAGGTCTCCATTCCAGCCTGTAGCAAAAGGAAAGGGCCACCTGTGTGTCAGGACTGTCAGAACAGGGAGGGTTCCTGAGCACACTCAGGGCAGATGTGAACCTACACAACAAAGTGAAAGCTGAGAGTGCACAGGGAGCTGCTCTGCATCTCCCAGGACGTGGTTCCTGGACAAGACCTGAGATCAGACTCTTTCCTCCCCTCATCTGGAGGAGCTCTGCCACCAGCTCTGCCTGTTCCCTCTTGCACAGCCCCACACAGCCCCACACAAAGAGCTTCAGCTGGGGAACATTTGTTCACCTGATTCCAGAGCACAGCTCAAAATGCAGGCTTTGGAAAATCTCAAAAAACAAGTGTTTGCTGGCCAAACATGCTGTGGAAAACTCAGCAATTTGAGCAGAAACATGGCACATAACTCTAGAAACAGATTTGGGGAAGGTACCAGACAGACAAGAATTGCCATCTGGGGTGGCTGTGGTCTTCTCTAGGACACCCTCCCAGCAGTGAAATGGTGCCCCAAATCTTAGTGCAGCACTGAAGAACTGGCACACAACAAACTACTGGGGATCACTGCCTTTCACCCTATCAGACCTTCCTGTAAGAGAGCCCTCAAGAGAAACTCTTCCATGCAGGAGCAGACCCACACCACTGAAAGCTGAGCTGCACCCCTGGCACCTTTCCCTTCCATCCCCATTTCTCAGTGGTGCTGCCCAGTGAGTCCCAAGGAAACCCAGAATGGCTGTGGGTAGGGAAGATCAAGTGCCTGATGAAATTAAAATGTTGCAAACTTAGCAGGCAGTATGTAGGTACAAAGAGGGGTACAGAGTTGAGCAGTTGTGGGAAGAAAAAGAGTGAAAAGATGAACTGAGATTTAGGGCAAGAAATGAGATTAAAGTGGTGTTTGGGCAGCGCTAACAAAGGATTTAAAGAATAAATTACTCAAGTACTACTGAAAGAGAAAAAACTATGTTATAGCTGGATTATTACTGTTAAGGAAAACCAAATCATTCTGAGAATTTTAATCTTAAAATATTTTTCAAAGCACCACTCATCTATTAGACAAATCACTCAAGCATTACTCCTGAAAATCCATTAATGGTTTCTGATTGTGATAATTAAACTACTAAAATAATTAACCTCTTTTTCTGGTATTGTTTTCATCTTCAACACCTTCTTTATATATACATACTCCATCTTTCTCACCACAATAAGTATCTCTAAGAGCAGCAAGGGAGTCACTCAAATTCACAGTATAAATCCCATTTATGAGGCCTTCCTGCCTTACCCTCTCTATTGACTGTGTTCTTTTAAATCCATGCCAGTGTTTAACAAGTGCAACACTACAGAAATTGTTGGGTAGTTCCTACACTCCTCCAGCCACCTTTCCTTTGCACTATGTCAGTCTCATCCAACTAGAAGGTCACTGTCCAGTTTTATTCCCTGTACCCTTATCAATTTTATGTTCTTTTAGGATACAATTCACTTTTGAAATATGTATTTTTGACCCTTTCAGTGGGAGATGTTACTTCAGCTTTCCACGGTGATTGTTTATTTCCCCTGCACAATCAACATTATTCAACAACGTTCTATTTTCTTCAAAATATTTTTACTCACATCAATCACATGCTTTTCCTCTCTTGGGATTTCTCTGGTTTCTGATTTAATAACCTTAGTTGGTGGTGTAAAATCTCCCATCAATAAGATTCTTTCCCAGACATCTCTCCTGAGTGACTACTCTCTCTGGCACCATCCTCTATTCTGACTTGCTCTCTTTATTTTGTATGACCACTTTCAAATGTTTGTATTTAACATTTTCTTTGGGCTCCATTTCTGTCCTCACTAATCATAAACATTTGTCTGAGAACCATTTCTTTTGTGATCCTCTCCTTCAGCACAAACATTCTCAGCTATGCCCATGAGGGTTACATCAGTAACTTCTCACTTAACACTGATCTCTCACCCTCCTTCAGATTCAGCAGAGTTTGAAAATGACTATTGACATCAGCTGTATCTGTTCCAAAAGGAACTCAGTGACATTTCAGTGCAGCCAGGACTCTAACTTCTTAACTTTTAATTAAAATGTAGATACATACATTCAGCTCTCTGCACCACAGATTTCTCCAGGATAAATTCTGCAGCTCTAGATGAAAACTCAGTCATTTCACTAACACAGAGTCATCTGCTTTCTTGAGTGGTACTTTGATCATCTCTGAACAGCCTCTTTACAAAGGAACAGTGTTTTTGAATTGACATGCTACAGCTACAGCATATTTTATTGCTACAATAAACCTGTAGCTATTAAAGAAATTAAACAATGAGTATGATGTGCTTGAGCTTTTAGCAAGTGCATGTGGGTTAGTTATTTTATGATATCTGACTCAGCTACTTCTGATGAACTGAGCAGAGAGAATACCCATATTGCTAGGAGAGCACTTTCAGTAGACTCAGAAGAGAAAACAGACACAAACTGAGCTTTTCTTTTCTATTCCCAGGGTCACTAACCTAGTTTAAAGTGATGTGACATCACTAGAGAAAAGATAAATCCTACCCTAACAGAATTTTTCCCCTGTTTATTACATCTCAGCCAAAACCAATCCTGCAGGCATATACACCTAGGTGCATCTGTATTTGTGTGAGGAATGCAAAAAGCAGTAGGAAAGTGGGAAAATTGTCTCAATGAGTATTTCCATATCTGTGATTACAGCCAGTAAGAAGACCCTGTGTTCTTTTTTGAAGGATAATGAGTAAAGCCATCCAAAAAACAAAGTGAGGGTAGATGACTGGTAAAATGTCCAACTTCTTGTCAATTTCCAATTATCAGCCATGACTTATATCCATTTATATGCAATCAGGACAGTTTTTTAAGAAAGTAAGAACAAATTAAACAGCACATAAGGAAAGCTACCCAAGACCTGGGACGCCAAATTATGGGGGTGAAAAATCAGAAAACTATATTGCCAGAAATTTAGGATACACTTCTATCCTAAAATTTTTTTTTAATTCTTTATGATCATATTTTATTCTAACTGACACAGTGATGTTTTGATTGACCTTCTGTATATTTGTCTTTCCTCTCCCTAATTATTTATGATGACTGGGCATGTAGGGACTATAAACGATGAATCAAATTTTCCCATAATTACTTTTGAATTTTTTACTATCTGCAATATACAAAAGCCAAGGTTACAAAAGTTGTCACTTATTGGTGATTATAATAGGCCTGCCTTTTTCACATCCTAAAATCTAAATCTAAATATGGAAAAATGCCAAGTATTTAGAGAAATGAAAGGCCTGAAACAAATTTCTGGATGCCAGGCTTTGCTTTGGGAGGGAAAAAAATGGAACAAAACCTGACTCTGAGGGACTATGAACATCTTACAAAAACTGTCTGCCTCATTTAAACCTTCCATGTTTATTAGGATGTCTGCTCACATGCATCTTTAGTGTGCTGATGACCTTACTTAGAGAAGCAGTCACAAACTTCTGCTCCATTTCTGCTTGCACTGATAAAGGAAGAACTTTCTGCACTCAGAATTACAAGCTTTGAAGATAGTAAGGTAATTCAGAAAGAAATTTCATATTCCAATGATAGTTTGAACATGGGGAAAAGTCACCACAGCAATAAAAGAAAGAAGGGTAAAACAGTTGAATACATAAAATGTCAACTATTACAAAGATGTTACATCCACCCACAAGGGTCTAGAAATTGCTGCCATAAAAATTGGCAAACTTCTATTTACACAGGGTAAAAGGGCAAATTTAATGGACTGAATTATGCCCATTAATTTGTTTCATTAATTTCATTTTATAGCTTTGTGAAGATTTTAATAGAAGATTTAAGATGTGGCATGAGCTTAATATATCTGGTATTTAGCAGCTGTGCAAAACAGTAGATTCATTTCACAAGGCTTAAAAGACTATAACAAAGTTGGCCTGCATTTCAACACAATTTTATAACTCTTCTCAAACAAAGCAGATTTTTCAAAAATTCCCTATCACAGTAAAAGCTAGAAAGCATTTAGTAGGTGTTAGTGAATATTCTAATTTTTAAAAAAACCTTTTCATCAAGTAGAGAGGGCAAAACAACAATTACATCTACTTTTTCATCTTTGACCTGACAGGAAATGACATTAGAGTCAGGTGTGGAGAATTAGATGTAAAAAAAATGCCATTAACAAATTGGCAAGATCGACTTATCCTTCAAATATATTTTATTACATTATAAATATATTTGAAGTTCCATGCCCATTATGGGAAATGCTTTACTGTAATGACATTGTGAAGAGAAAGTTTCTTCATAAAACATGGCCATCATAGGGTTTTTAATCCTTTTCTAACCTTTCCATTAGATATGTTCCTTTTGGATTTTTCCACAGGGTTTCTTTTACACAAATATTCTCTAGTGAATCTTAAGTCCCAGGGATTGTATTGCAGAGTTTAAATACTAAACACCCACGTAAAGACTTGAGTAAGATGAAGCTCTATTATTTGGAACTAAACCCTTTTTTACACTGATGTTTATACAGTAGTAAGGCACCAAAAAGCTCCAACTAAAGTGCAAGCAGCTGTGATATATGTGCCCCATTTATAGTATATGCAGATCATTTGTTAGCTGCACTAGCAAATCTAATTAGATGTTGTATTTTGTATCAGTGTAAAGAAATACATTTTTTCCCCAAGGAAGTGTAAGAATAATACTGTTTGTGTTACCCACATTAAAAAGAGTTACAAAATAAGTACCTATGATAATTTGAATAAAAAATGCCTAATGATTTAATGTTCAAAAACAATGGAAAGAAGTTGTTGGACTGGATTATCAAAAAGCTACCATAAAAAAAAATTACAAACAATTGAACTATCAAGGGAAAGGATGCAAATTATTGCATGGGGATTTAGAGGCATAGACATGTAATGAACTGTAAATTAAAGTCATTTATAAGGTACTACTGGAAACCATATATAAAAATAACTTCTTAGTCAGCAAAGGTGAGTTAAATTATTTGCCACTGCAAAAAGAAATCCATGGGATAGCCCACTGCATGCTTATCAAATGTTGGTTGTGTTCAAAATTTTCAAAACTATTAATATGTCCCAAAGACAGCCACCAAGTTCATTGTCACTGCCACACTCTCAGCCACTTTGCCTGCAAAGGTGAAAGAGGACAGAGCCAAAAGTCTCACTGGGTGGGTATACAAAGTTCCTTTACCACACCCTCTCTGCTCCCCCTTGCTGTTAAAAGGTCGATTGTATAAGGGAATGGTGGTAAGGAAGGGAGAGCAACAATCTCACAGATCTGAGATAAAAACAGAGGCTTAGGGAAGTGCAGCTCTCCTCCTTCCACAGGGAGGATTTCTCATTAGAATATCTGGCATGGACCTCAGAGATCTCTAGCCGGTCTTTAAAAGAGTCTTGGGTTTGTTTTACTTCTGTATTATCTCATTATTTATTGCAAGTGTGTATAGTAATACCTATCCTGTACCATTGCCCTAAAATGTGATTAATTTATACTCATTAACAATTCCATTTCATAACAGTATACCACTTAAGTAAAGATGCTATCTGGTGCCATATAAAGAATCATAATGGAAAGCACAGTAAAATCCTTAAACACTAATATTATTGAATTTTTATTGATTAAAATATAATAAAAATGATGCTATGCTCTTAAAATACAGTGGAGAGAAAGAGTAAAAGAAGTCATTCTCATGAGCTCCAGATTTGCCATAATGAGAGTCATTCTCAGATTTTCTCTTGTTATGGCTGCTTCAAGTTTTAAAAAGATTCTGAAAAGCTGCAGAACTATTGAGAATATAAAATGTATTATATCTTGATTTTTTTTCCCCTAAAACCCTTATACAGTAGAAGACATGCACATATGCTTTTAATTGCCATGCTGGAAATTGCAAAAATAAGGCATAGGAATAAATAATATATTAGATAGCAAGTGATAGAATGGTTACCATGGTTAAGGTCTGCAGGCTTTTCATATTGAATGGTAAATAGTTAAATATCTATATATACTCCAACAAGTGGACAGAGCAGGAAGAAATCAGCCACATAAATGTAGGTTTCTTTCTCCTCCTTTTAACTTGTTTCTATAACCCTCTTTTTCTTTCTTTAGTGCTGTTATCCTCCACCCCTCTTTTGAAGAGGAAAGTGAGGGTTATTTTTGCCTCTAAAAAGAAAAATGATAAAGTGAAGATTGCAGGCTATCTGTAAACCCAGATTTCAGCTGGATGTGAAAAGCTCTCAGTATTTCCTACACATTTTGGTTCATTAGTAGAGGAATGTTATTTTAGACAGCCATTATGTGTTACAGGTTTTATTATTTGCCCCCCATTAATATTATACCAAAGCAACAGACAAAGTCTTTAGAATTAAATCAAAACAATTCTGCTTATGGGTGCAATGGCATTAAAATACACATCTTCAGAAGAAGATATAATCTATAAATTTTATGGTCAACCAAAGCAACTTGTCAAGCAAAGTGAAATAATTCAGTTATTTGAATAAATAACTCCTATAAAGGAGACCTTCCACATTTGACTGTAAAATACTATTAGAGAATATCTTGTCTTGCCTTTCAGCTGTGCTGACACACAGGTAATAAACTGGAAATAACATTTATCTCCACGTAGGTTATAAATTCTTAGGAACTCAAGCAATTTATTTATTTATTTAGATGGTGATATTGGATTTAGTTGCCTCATTTCAGACACATGAAAGTTGCTTGGAATCATTCAAAGCTGGATATTGCACTTAAATGATTAAAATCATTTCACAAGAAAATGATGTGTAAAGGGAAGTATCCCATTTTCAGAACCGTCTATTCACAAATTTTTTTTTAAATATTTACAGTTCTATGGGATATATAGACTCTCACATTTGATAACATTTTCTGTAGATGAAGTAATGATTGGATACATCATTCATCCTAAGTACTGGCTCTTCAAATTGGTACAGTTACACAAAATGACTCATGCAATTACCATTTGCTCTGGTCTTTTTTTTTTTTTTAATGCATGTATCATAGAAAACAGATAATTTTTTGCTAAATGGTGATTTCCTTTACCTTAGGCAATATTTACATGACACTTTTTTTTTATTTTTAGACTATCTGCCTTCCCTATAGATGTGGAAGTGTTTTTGCAATGCCCTGCCTCTACAGCCAAGATTGATTTGTGGAGAATGGCCTGGCAAGTAAAAGGAGGTGAAGACACTTTTTAAACCTGTCATGGGCATTTCTACATCTTCTGTGGTATTTGAATTGTGTGTCCTTTCTGACAAAAAGGCCATTGCCTGCTGTGAAATAGATCAATGGGTGATATTGTGCAGTGATTGCTATTTGTTTAAGAGAAATCTCACTGACTGACCCACTTCCTGTAATGCATAAAAAATAAATGACAGAAGTAATATTTTTGCTCTTGTTTCACTTTCATTCATCTTATTTGATCAGCACTGAACAAAACTGACATCTCATCAAACCCAGAAGTGTATTTCTGCACCAAGTTCATCAGAGGGTGGCATTTAAAACACAGACATTGCAGGAACAAATGTATTTGCTGGCTCTGTCCATCGATGTAAACCTGACCTTTATCCTGTAGATTTATTGACACCCTGCTGCCTTGTATCATATTTTATTACTATGTGAAAAGCCTGGAAGACCCTCCCTGTAAAACCACTCCTGATTTTGATCTGAAAATTTTTGAACCTGTAATAGATTCATCTAAAGATTGAGAAAACTTTGATATGTCTTAATCTTACATAACCAAGATGACTTAACTACACTTCATAAAAATGCTTCCACGTTGGTCTGTGTTCAGTGACACCAGTTCTCAGGGACACCAGGAAAGGAGAGCAGCATCACTGAAGAGTATTTTCCTACAGTCCTTTTCACCATCCCACAAAGCCTGTGTGTTAGTAATCATGTTCCAGAAAAGAACCTATTACATATAGGCTTATGATTAGTATTTACAGGTGTAAAATAGTCAAATAAATTCCCTGTACAAAACACGAACTAGGCTCCAACAACTGCTTTCCTAAATTAATAATGGATTTCCTTGTTGTGATGCAGTATACTGCCACTTTGTTCCTACAACCACCTAGGAGACATATAAGCCCCTTAATAAACAGGTTATTCTAAAATTCTTTGGATTGATACATAACCATGTTAACTATAACAGCTATACAGATAACAGCTATATAGATAACAGGTCTGTGACTAAATATTTTGTTCTGCGTGGGGAAATTTTGATGAAAGCAAATAACAATTAACAAAGCAAATTTGAATCATGCTGACAAAACACTTCTTTCTAAGTAATTGGCAAAATAACAGTTTGTATTTCTTCAGTATGTTCTTTTCCTAAATCCCCTGGAAGCTTTCCAACAAACCAGAACACTGAAGCACCATGCTGCTGAGCCCTATGTGAATCACATCTGCGTCGTTGTTTTCAGCCTTCTAGGCTTGAACATACTGAAAGAGTCAATGCTTGGCAGTAAAGCAAACAGACTATTTTCCTTAAAGAAAGAAAAAAATCTATTATTCTTGTGCTGAAGTCTGAAATCCTAATATTTACCCTCATCTAAATTATGTGTAATTGAGCACTAACATAAACCAACTCCAGATTTCCCTCAAAACCACTTAAAATAGAAGTGGAAAGCAAATGAAAATCATGTTTTCATTCCTGCATTAATTGAGGATAAAAGATTAGAGCTCAGTCCTTGAAGTCAAGAGATAACCATGGGGAGGGTAGCATAAAAGGGGCATTTCCACTTGTCTGCTAAGTGTCTGAATCTGCACAGACCTTTCTATCTAGGTAGTTGCCTGAAATCACTTTACAGGCAATGCAAAGAAATGGGCATTTCTAGAAGGCAATTTCTCTGACATAAAATACCATCTTTATTTGGGATATGGTAAACCAATGCATCCCAAAAGTAAGTAAAGCTTCAGGTAAAGCCAAAGGTCACATACACTGATTTCAGTGAAGGTCTGAACTTACATTTTTTCCCTTTGAGTGAATTCTAGAAATTTAAAACAGAGCTTTTCCAAGCAGCAATTTAAAATAAACAACATCACAAAGTCAGAAGAAGGAAGGTACAGATTTTTTTACACATGCACAAAGGTGTTCTCATTCACTAGATTTAGATTTCTCTAAATTTCTCACTTTTTAGATTTCTCAAAAATTATAAGCATAAATTTCTGTCTATATAACTAAGATATCCTGTATTTAGTATTAGAATATCACAGAATATACAGATATTCATAGACTATCCCAAGTTGGAAGGGACCCACAAAGACCTTTGAAGTTCAGCTCCTGGTCCCTCACAGGATACCCCAGCAATTCCCCCTGTGCCTGAGAGCATTGTCCAACCTCTTCCTGAGCTCTGCCAGGCTGGTGCTGTGCCCACTGCCCTGGGGAGCCTGGTCAGTGCCCAGGCACCCTCTGGTACCTTTTCCTGATATCCAACCTCAATCTCCCTGAGACAGTTTCATGCCATTCCCTCGCCTCCTGTCACTGTCACACAGAGCAGGGATCAGTGCCTGCCCCTCCTGCTCCCCTCTCAAGGAGGCTGTACCTGCACTGAGGTCTCTCCTCAGTCTCCTCTGCTCCAGGCTGAACAGACCAAGCACCCTCAGCTGCTCCTCACAGAGCTTCTCCTCAGAGCCCTTCCCCATCCTCGTGGCCTCCTTTGGACACTTTAATGGCTCAGTGTCTTTGCTCTATTGTAGCCCCCTTTGGACACTCTCTAGAGGTTCAATGTCTTTGCTCTATTGCAGCCCCCTTGGACACTCCCTAGTGGCTCAATGTCTGTCCTCCACTGTGCCCCAAAGCTGTCCCAGCCCTGCAGGTGAGTGCCCCAGCTCTGAGCAGAGTGGGACAATGCCCTGCCTGGCCTGGCCCGTGGTGCTGGGCCCCATGGCTCCAGTCACCCCAACCTTTGTGCCAGGGGCTCACGCCAGGTGCTTGTCCCACTGCACGTGGCACATTTCATCCAGAAGGATACTGCAAGAGACATATTGAAAGCTTTAGTGAAATCCCAAAAGATTACATCAACTGGCTTCCCTTCATTAACACTGGCAGTGATTTTCCCTTTACAGATACTGTGGGAAACAGGAGAAGAAAATGCCACCTTCAGAACTAAGATCAATTAATAAACTTTAATATTTAACTGGTTTTATGGAAAGAAAACACAAACAGCTCCAGTAGTTCATGCAGAGCCCCATCTAGCTGGAATGAGATAGAAATGTTTCCAGTTTTAAGAAATAATTCTCAAAAATAAACTTCCTAAAATGCTCATCCAGATGAACCTTTATTTCCCTAGTTTGTTTGTTCATCATAACAATGGCAAATGAAGTGTTTAAGACTAAGACTCCCATAATACTTCATTAAAATTGAAGGTCAGTACCTTACTCCTGGATGATGTTCTCTGTACCTAATTGTGAAGCAACAACTCAAGTGATGACCAAAAGTCAATGCAAAGAAGATAAACTAGATGACTACTTATCTCCAGACTCATTTGAATTTCTCTTTTGGCCTCTTATAGAGAAGCAAGGAAGTACTAGAAGTGTAGTCTATAAAATGTGATAAACAATAAGAGATAGATGATGAGAAGATGACAGGAAGGATGCTGACCATCTCTGCTGATCAATGAAACAGGAAAAACAGATAGATTTTATAATTCAAAAACCTCATTAGAATAGAAAATAGCTATAGCAATCATATTCACATATAAGGAATATGACTTGTAAAAACAGATGCTTTCTCCATCATCTGCATTCTGTATCTAAAAATGAGTCTTTAAACTCTTCTCTTCAGTTTCCTGCCTGATTACCATTACAGATTTAATATTTGTCACAATTACATTCTACGAGTAAGTTCAAGCCCATTTTCATGTGAAATGCTTAGATGTCCAGCCAATTAGACATGACCATGAGCTCATCACATAAAACTTATTTAGTAGCAAAGTTAGTTCAAGTGATAATGATATTGCCTGTTGAGACTTGCTGGGGGATCCCTGCAATGGATGTTTTAATTATGTTATGAATATACTGTCTAGAGATCACTGTCCTTGTGCCTACTGGATGAAGCTCAGCAAGCCTATACAAGCAGTTCACATTAGTTTGTCTAAGGATCCAGCAAAATATGAGCAACTTTCACCCAATAGAATGTTCAAATTATTTGTCTGCACCAATTTTCCCTACAGTTAATACGCAGCTTCTAGAACATGTTTGTTAGTAGAAATGTAATTTGCTTGGGCAAAACTTTCATCTTGACAAAATGTTCAGTCTTTAGCCTTGAAGTATGTCTGTTTTTGGTTAAAATGAAAAAGCCACTGTACAGCATGTTTTGCCTGCTCAGATCTGTGTGGCCTCTTACAACTCCAGAGCAGGTTTTTAATGCTTTGTGGCACTGCCCAGGGAGGTAAATGGCAAACAGAAAAGAGTGGTTGGGACATAAGGAGCTTGAGAGCAATTTAAAAATGGGGATTGTGCTTTGGTGCAGGTGTATATCATCTGAAATCATATTTACTTTTATAAACTTCCTTACCTTCATAGAATTTTAATTCTGGCTTACAGTAGTGACTATGAAGATCATTAACAATCACTATTAATTTCATCAAGACAAAAACCAATGAATGTGAAAAGTCTTTTGCAGACAACCTTGGACACTGATTTTTACTGCCAGGATAACATTGTTTTCTGCAACAGCCATATATATATTTTACTGAGGATAAAGCTGGATTTAACAATGATAACATTTAATAGGGGTTTAGTCAGCCTTACCTCTAGTGCTTAAGAAAGTTGCATTCAATTGTCTGCTCTAGTGCTTCTCTTAACATATTGCATTTGAGGTATACTCTGCAAACAGCCTGACAATGATTCCTTGGTTTGGGATCAAGAGGCAAACATTTGCAGATGCTATTTTATGTCCTGGCTCAATTAGCAGGGAAGGGTTGTGAGAAGCAGTTTTATCCTGGTCCTGATAAATTGCCTGACTAAGCACACTTTATGTACTGGCTGCAGATGTTTACCTGACTCACAGATTCATGGAATCTGACAGAGATGACTTTGAGGTCTCCATGCACATACCTGATGTATGCAAATATAATTAATATATTAAATATAAACCATGCTGGGGCAGTAATTACTAAATTGCTTTATGTTGGCAGATATAATGCCAATATTCATACAGCTCCCTCAGACTTTATTTTCTAAACACTATGTGAAATTATTCTCTAAAAGTAGGCAATGATGCTAATAATAATAATATTAACAGTAATAATAGTAACAGTAATAATAATAATAATAATAATAATAATAATAATAATAATAATAATAGTAACAACTTTTAAAAGGAAATTGGTTCTTTCTTACTGAAGGACAGAATCATAAAATGGATGAGGTTGGAAAATATCACAGTCCTGACTAATGTGCTCTACAGCATCCTGCCCAAGCAGACAGGTTGGGCAGGATGCTGTAGAGCACATTAGTCAGGGCTGTGTCTGGTTGGCTTTTGAATGTCTCCAGGGAAGGAGACTCCACAAGGTCTCTGGGCAGCCTGCAAAGGTCATGTTGAAATTCCCTAGATTCACACATGACAATTTACTGTGACAGGGAGGTGGAATCCCTGCACATGTGTGTGATGCAGAAGCTGTTTGCCTTCAGTTGCAGAACTTGTCCTCAGACTGGAGAGGGCTTCAAGGACAATTCACCATGGAGTACAAACACACAAGCAGACAAGAGCATCAGTAAGTGTCAAAGATAAAAGGAACCTTCTTACCTCAAGAATGCTGGCAATCTAGTATGGGTTTGGTCACTTATCTTGACTAAACCAGGCTGTCTTTCATGGAAAACTGCAGTTCCAAGACAAACAGCAACACTGATAACTAGAAGGTAGAACAAGAGAAAAAGAAAAATCACTGATGGTAAGGAAAAATTATATTCTCAACAAAGTAGTGTGTGCAGCTGTAAATAACTGCAGCACACCTCAGAGAAAACCATCTTAGTATCTGCTGCTTGGAAATGAGGTGCACCTGGTCCCCTGGAGACACTGGATCAAGCAGAAATAACAAAGCAGTTAAGAGGATATTTAACCTACAAAGCAGGCCAACTTTTACATTTTGAAAATCCCCAGCCTGATCCAACCATTGTAACACAAGTTAATTGAAAAGATCAAATTTTAAAAATCCACTTTAACTCAAGAATTAAGGAGGAAAACAGGGCATACTTTAATACCTCATATTCAAAATATTCAAAAGTATGGCAGTGCAGTGTAGGAAAAGTATATCCAGCAGTGAAAAATGCTTTATCTCTGCATCTTCTACCACTGGAGCAGTTTCTTCTCTTCTTAGCAAGCCTAAAGGATCAATGATAGGTATCCTTAAGTGTCTTAAGCCCAAACATCCCAAGGAAGGGAGAAAAACCTATTTAATGTGGCTCAAGGGGTAGGAATAATAGGATGCAGCAGAGCAAAGGCTGGCTTTGGAAAGGAAATACTGATAATTAGATGTATCTGACTATGTAATAGTCTTCTAAGCATCCTTGTGAAACTCTGTTATTTAGGGTATTTTAAAAAGGATTAAACCCTTGGAAATGCACTGTAAAGAACTTTTCTGTATTGACATAGGAAAAGACAAGGTAATGATGCAAGTAAACTTTGTTTATTTAGAACTTTTTTAATTCTATCATTTCTAGATTTCATTTGCTGGCAAATTATGGTTTTCTTCATACTATTTTTTGTTGTTGCATTGTTTTCCTGTCACTTCTATCCTTCTTTCAATTTCATTCTGACATATTTCACTTCTTAGGAAGACACCAGACTTCTGTAGTTTTCAGGAAGGTAAAAGTAATATATATACAAAATCAAGGTCAGCTTGTCTGGAAAATCATTCAGCAAGCGAGCAGAATGAGTTGCTTATCTGTAATTTTTTTTTTCTCTAAATTGCCCAATAGCTAATTGGTATTGGCCCGCAATGGATTTAACCTGAAGGAGGCTGTCAGAGGGAAAGGAATCTGTAAAGAAAATTTATTAAAAAATAAAGATATATTTCAAAGATGAAAGGAGAAGGAAGCTGCTTATCTCAAAACATTTGGTTTTGTCTCCAAATATTTCCTCTTCTCTCCATGTCCTGCCCCTGAGACTCATAAATACCCTTACTAGCATTGTGCTAAAATGCTCTAAAGAACAAAAATCCCTGCTACCAGCACTCCTTGTGAACAGCTGCTAATATCTCAACAAATATCACTATTTTGTACAAGTGCATCTTGCCATGATTACAACCAATATTACAGGCAAACTATTTCATAGCCAGAGAGGAAATTAACATCAGCATTAAACATTCTGTCAGTTATAACAAGATTAGCTATAATTTAAAGAGAAGGTATTCCAGAGGAAACCATGAGGAAGCACAAAGAACACATTCTTATTTCTTTCATCCTTAGCCAAAGGGCAAAGAAATTTTCCATGTTTTAGCCAGACCTGAGGTTCACTTTGGGACACTTATCCTTGTTTTTATTTACATAGGTTACTTGGATATATCCAAACTGCACCCTAGCATTCTGTAAGTTCAATTTACAGTCACACTTTCTAAAAATAGACACAAAACATGCAAATATATGCATATGCAAATTTTTCTCAAATACTAAAAAAAAGAAAACCTAATTAAAAAGCAAAGTTGTGCATGACCAAATTTTAAAATAAAGGCTTACATGCAGGTGCACTCACACCATAAACTTTAATTTTTGGCTTTAATCTCCACAGTCACAAGTGCAAAGTGCATATTTCTATCTAGAAATGGCCATGCACAAATTTAGAAGTAGCATTTAGACACAGCTGTAAAAGCTCTGTGTCTTTTTTAATTGCCTAATTCATGCTCTTATGTCCAAATAGTTGTGGAAGAAATAATGGATTCCCAGCTAAGGAGAGCAGCATAAATTCACCAGGGGGGTGGCTAAGTCTAAAAAGAAACTAAAGGTATGTATAATATTTTCTTTGAAAGATAAAAATTCTCTTGATGAACATGTTTATTGAAATTAAATTGTAAAATTCAGCAACCTAGAATTATTGAGAAAGTTTTTGAGTCTAATTTGACTTATTCTTACATAAGCAAGTGCAAATAATACAGAATTAAACACAACCTAGAATACTGGTTTTTTTTTTTCTTTTAAGAAATATTTGCTTTTTTGGTGTGAAATATTGAAATATTGCAGACTGAATATAAAGTGTAGAATAAAGGTATATAGGAAGAATAAAAGCACAGCAAGATTCAGTGACTTATTTACTCAGTGTCACAGAGTAGGGCAGCATCAAAGAAATCATGAAGGTCCCTCTATCCAGCCACTTGTACAGCAATTTCTGTGTATTGCAAATCAGTTCTTCATCCCAAAATTCCAATCCAAAAGCTGTGGAGCTCAGTCAAGCTGCATATGTCACATCCCCCTGGGATGCTTTAGCTTTGTTCATCCCTAACCCTGCCAGGCTGTCCTGGGCTGGGCACACTGAGGGCAGCACCTCGCCTTGGAGCTGGCAGACAGGACACAGGGGTGGCTGGGAAATGTTCTTCCATAGGCTGAGGGAGCTGCTGCAGCTGGGGGAACGGGATAGTCTGACTTTGGGATGAGCTGTGATCCCATTCAGAGAGAGAAGGACCAGTTCCCAAGAGCAGGGGCTGCCCAGAGCAGAGGTGGGGCTGCCCTGCCCTGCCCTGGAGGGATCACTGACCCATCCAGCCTCACCCCAGCCCACAGGAAAACCCTCCTGAGCCATGCCTACACTCAGCAAAAATTATTCATTTCTAGCATGGGGGAAATCCAGTAAATCAGCACAGGGAAGAGAAAGGAAACTCTCACACCTAGGTACAGAATCTCTAATTTCCTAATCCCTAATTGTTTAGGGACACTTAACTATCTAACTACTTTAGGAAAAAAAAAGTGATTTTCCTTTAGGAGGGTGAAATGGATCATAAAAACAAAGTTACAGCAGAGACCCTGACCCTTCAAGAATAAACAAAGCTGTACAAGCATCATCAAATCAGCATTTTGGGACTGGTGTAGAACCTGTGTTTTTCTTACAAAAACACATAATTTAATAAAACAGCATAAGAAAATCTCCTGGAACAGAGCTTGTGTTACTAAATCAGAACAAGGGATTATCAGCTGCCACGCTATTTGATTAAGCATTAACAAGGAAAATCAGCTTTTCAGTGCCCAGTGATAAAGATTAATCCAAACAGAAGCTACTATAAAAGAACAAAAGTCCAACAAAACCCTTATTGACCAGTTTCTGTCAAGCAGTTTAATCCAAAAGATGCAGGGGAGCAAACAGTAAGAAAACATACATTTCTAAGATGTGGAATACTTCATCAGCTCTTGGACAAACCAAATTCCTATCATCTTATGTATTTTATTCATATTTTACTGGAGAAAGGCAGATTCTGGACTTTAAAGAAGCTAACACAAAAATACTGATATCTAGAAAATATTTCCAGGGGGTCTCTACTGTTAGATACACACACACCAAAAAAATTTAAAAAATAAAGTGAATAAAATGATCACAATCCAATCTTTGAAGTCCCTCAACAAATGTAAACTTCAGTGAATACAATTCATTAAAACCTAATTACAAAAAAATCAATAGTGCAATTTAGCCCAACCCAAAACTTATTGTAATGCACTGAACATTTGGAAACTCAGGTCTTTATGAACAGGGCTGAAGTGACATTTTATATTACATTGCAGAGTGTCTCTGTAAAGCAATTAGCACAGGCTGCCTGCCTTTACTCAGAGAGGATATTACAATGAGGAGCTCTTGTAATAGTGCATCTGCAAACATCCACTCTCAAGGATGCAGTGAAAAAGGAAATGACACTACTAACAATAGTCTTATAAACCCAATTTAAAAGAAAAATCAACTATTCATACCCCAAATACATACTCCTCAGAGTTCACTATTTGTATTGCTATTTGGGGAATCAAATGGCCACATTTTCCTTTTAATTATCTACCAGGAAATCCAGTGACAATGTTAGAAAAGGTAAAGTCTGGCCTATAGACACTTTTTTTCAGGGAAATCAGACAGAATTGGTTCAGATTAACAGTAACCAGCTTTTACTATAATTATTTTAATATTCTAGTTTTCAAAACATTTTAAATGTCCTAAAATGTAAGAAACCACTACTATAGAGTTTTTTAAAAATGAAAGATGATTGAATAGTATAGAAAGATAATTTTCTATCACAGATTTCTCTAGAGGGCTCTGATACCACACATTCTGACCAGTCTCCTAATGTTTGAGTTTGTAATTTTAATCCACATGTCCTTCTCTCAGACTAAAAGAAATGATGCCACATCAGCTCCAAGAACACTGAAGCCACATGAGCACTTGTAGGGACCAGGTTCTTGTGAAAGCTTTGCATAGGCTGATTTATCCTCTGGCCAGCTGACCTTATTTCAATTATTGCAATTATTGTGATTATTATGTGCTTGGGTAGTACACACAGAGGCTGCAGAGCCACCAAGCAGAATGAAAATTGAAATAAATGAGGAAAATCACACTGTTTTCTTTAGGATAATCTTCTCAGGGCCCCATCAATAATTTTCATCTGTTTCACTTTACATTTCAATGATTTGGGGTTTTTTTTAAAGGTCCCCAAGTTCTCCTCAGACAACCAAGGCTGCTCACCTCACACATTCCATCCTCCCCTATTTGATCTATGCCAGGAGAAGAAGACTCCAGAAGAGGGTGGCACCACACTGGAGGTGAGGGGGACCAGGCAGAGATCTCTCCTATTCTGGCACAGCCATGGGGTCATTCCAGCAGAGGCTGGACCAGGTGTCTGCTATTCATGTACATTTATATTACACTTAACTAACCTAAGAGATCACACACGAAAGAACCCCAATAAAACACCACAGACTGTCACCAATGCAACAACATCCTTCCATGAACTTTAGCTACTTTATATCATAAGCATGTTTTGATATCCAGTGAGAGCTGAGGGCTTAGAGAACCTCTAATAAGGAGAAATAAGGATCTAAAAATGATGCATGGTGACAGTGTGCTAAAAAGGTAAAAAACCTTCCCTGTTCTGGCTATAATTGCAATGGAAATAGCATATAAACTAATAAGCTATAACATTTGGAAGCAGCAAGTTACAAGGGCAGAGATAACAAAAACACTATTAAAAAAGAACTCAATAATGTTGCTAATACTTCACAGAAGAAGGTCGAGTCCTTCAATTATTCTGGATAAGTACTCACCAAGAGTTTTCACAGCAACATATTGGCTACAGCAGCAGAGGCACAGTGTTAAACTTTGAGTCAGAAGATGTATTTTAGTGGGACTCCATCACTGCTCAAGGAGGGTGTTATAACAAGCTAAATTTGTGTTTGGTAGCAAAGACAGAAATGCCACATACCTAGGTAGAAGGGAATTGAGAAAAATGCCTCCTCCTCATAAAGTTGCACAGGCAGTATGATTTCTGTCTGGATTAAATAAATACTGAGCTGAAGGACTGAGGCTGTCCATAGGCTAACAAGCTCATATAAGCCAGCACAAATTCATTTGAACTCTTTTCATAAGATTTTGGGTGTTTTCATTAACTTTTTACTGCCCTGTGTGCCATCTGAACTGCATACAGAAAATAGCCTGACTAAGGAGTCTCAGTGACCTCCCACTTCCAAACAGATTATTTATTCAGACAACTAAATTAGATTTCAATACTTACACTATAAAATTAATCAGAGAAAACAATGGATTCAAAATCAAATAACTGAAACTAATCAGGCCAAATGAAAAGAAAAAGCTAATTAGATTTTGCAAGCCATTTTTGTTTCTGAAGAATGTAAATATAGTTATATACACTATATATTAATTATACATTTATACAGAACTCACATCTGAGGTGCAAGTAGGGTTAAGACATTAGCACTTGAATAAAATAATCAGCAGTTCCTCTAAGTGGATCCTTTTGATAAAACAATAAACTCTTCAATTTATCAGGAAGGCTCTGCAAGGTCTTTAAAAGAGCTTTGAAATGTCAAGGTTACATTACAGAGGCTGCAGAATTCTGACTTAATAGGAACAAAATTTATTATTTTTTAACAAAACATTAAGAAAACACCTATTTAGAGACCATCTGATGTTTTTAAATGAGTTATTACAGAATAAAAGTTAATAGTGCAAATAGGATTTTAGCCCAGGGCATATCCTTAAAGGATGATTCAAAGGATGAGCCACAAAATATAGCAGAAAAAAATTGCTCACGTTGCCAAAGGGAACTTGGGAAGAATATGCTTCTCCTGAGAAGCTTCTAGAAGATGACACTGGCCACAAGGGACTTCAGCAGTGAACATTTTTTGACTGGATATGTGCTGGTGTGCCTGCACCAATGGAACAGGCAGAAGCAGCCCCTCTGCCCTGCTGCACTGCACGGGTTCAGTCATTCAGAATGCCCAGGAGCTGGCAGGTGTCCAGAGGCTGCTGGGGTCTAGAAGTGCCAGCATGTAAACTTCCACAGCCCACAGTCACTGGAAATTAGGAAATGGAAGCTGAAAAATTCAAAGGGCAATATTGGAACCAGACCTTTATCACTGACTGGTGGTTTTTGTCCAAATCTAAATAAGTTACAAGTTTAGGACCTGTAAGCATTTCCCTTCACTGCCATCCAGCCCACACCACGTTCTTATCCCTTCTGCTTTCTCTTGCACAGCAACTCACCAGCTCTGGGCAATTTTTTGTGACCCAAGAACTTGTAAAAAAAGAGAAACACACTCCAGAACCTGGCAACATCACAAAATTGCTCCCAGCTGGACAGCTCCCTGCTCAGCCAGAGAGATATCATGGATCACCTTCTTCAGCCCTGTTTATGCACTGTGTTTATGCACATTGCATATCCAAAGTGCTTTCTGCATTGTGCTTTTGCACACAGCCAAAACAGAGGGCAAAACAGCTGGCACACCATGGCAAAGAGCCCCTAACAGAGGCAGGCTGGGGGATCCACTCCAAGCAGCTCACTAAGCCTTGCAGGCACACACGATCTGGGACAATGATTCAGAAAGAAATAAATCAAAGGAGAGAAAATCACTACAGTTTCAGGGGGAAAAAAAGGCTTCTAAAGAGGAATTTGGAAACAAACAGAACAGCTCAGCAATACAGAAAGAATCTATTGCTTTTTCAGTTTTCAATCAAAATAAAAATAACTCATGTTCTAAGGACAGAGGAACTTTGTTTTATTATGTTTGTATTAAATCTGTTTAACATCACATTGCAGAGTTATGTGAAAACATTTTGTGTTTCCCATATGTGAGCAGTGATGAAATGTTTGAGCACACAATGTATGAGTTATGTTTAAAAAAAAACATATACTTTGAAAGGAAAAGAAAAACTGTAGAATAATCAGAAGTCATGTGACATACAGGAGGGCCCAAAGAATACAGCTCATGACACCTCCAGTTAATGCAACTTGATATAACCATAAACATTATCATGTACCATAAAGCACTACAAAGCCACCAAAATCCTAAATAGTCCTAATCACAACTTCCTCTAGAACAGTGATGCAATTTTGCATATTTCTATTATTTGAAGATTTTTTTGTTAAAATGTGGAAGTCCTTTCCAATTTGACTGTAATTCAACTCACTTGAAACAAAGTTTAATTAAACATAATTCACTGTGCTTTCCAAGCCAGGTATTTTATGTGTGCTGTGGTAACTCCATGATTATCAAACCTCCTGCTTCTGAGGACAAAATGTATTTTCACAAAAGCCATTTTCTGTCATGAATATATTTTAATTGGTTATCATTTAATAGATAAAAAATATCCCCATTGAAGAAAACCTGTGAAGAACTACTGTTAACCGCATTTGTCCCTTTCTCACACAGAAAATATTTTCTATATTTATTTCAATTGACACAATTTTTTTCTTGCTCACTGAATTTGCTTGAACTGTCAGCTCAGCTTTAAGGCAAGGTCCTACCTCTGACTCTGCTGGAGCTGCAGCCTCACCTTAAACTGCATTCTGAATTGGCCATACTTTGAGAAATGTATTTAAAATGTAAGGGTTGAGCTAAGAAATTGGGGCTATGGTTCAGCTGAGCATCCAAGAATTGAAGTATTTAAGTACTTAATACAGTTTGGACCCTAAATGTTATTGCATTCCACATCCTCACTAGATTGAGGGTCATTTTCCTGCTTGTAAACCAGTTACTAATTATCCTTCCACTGTCCTGGAAATATTCTAGAAATCATTATATAGTCCTAGGTGTTCTGATGGGCAGTGAGTTTGTCTTTTTCACACATCTATTTATGGCAAAAAGTTAACCTTAGACTGAAGGGCTGGCAGATTCTTAATACCTATAATTAGCTACATTAATAATTTCACGTGTAATAATTTAACAATTTTGTATTAATGCTTTAGCTATTCCTCAAAAATCAAAATCTGAGGAAGAAAGTACAACACAGGGAGCAGTCTAATTTTAATCAGCAACCAGCTCTTTATAAGATTATTCTGCAACTAATCATTCTGCTGCCAGCAGCAAAATAAAATAGACTCCCCTGAAGTAAGTTTGTCTTGGTAGGGTTTCAAGATAACAGATTGTGACACAAACCTCCTCAGGTTCATACAGTTGCACTGTTTTGCCTTTTTGAATAAACACTTCTGCTGAAATGTTTATCCATTAAGCATGTAAACAGTGTCATCACAAGCACAAATATCTTTTTCATGTAGATGAAGTGAGTATATATACACTAGAATCTCACAGACAACAATTCCTTGGTATCAAAGGCTCAAAAAAATCATGTAGAGTTTTTTGAAAGACATAATTTCGTGCTTCCATGAAAAAACTATCATCAGGTACTGGATAGCCACTAATATTCCTGGTTAATAGGTCTCCTCTTTTAGATTCTACCTGCAAGCAACTTATTGCCTATAATTCTTTATCCTCTAAAACATTCTCTCCCTGAAATCTAGAAAAAATATCATATACATTTGCAAAATTATTCCCATGCCTGTGATGGCAAACTTGTTTTAATATTTGGAGGAACCCACCTACAATCCAGACCATGGAGACAGCACTTCACTGGTCACAGCTGATTCCTACTGAAAAAAATGCACTCTGCAGCAGCTGTCTCTGAATGAACTGAGGCACAGGTCTTGATGCTCAAATCCTCACAGTGGTCTTTACAAACTGATCTCACCTATGGCTTCATCAAGAGCTGTCCAGCTCAGCCAGCTTCTTTCTCTGTGTGATGTTTGAACAGAAACAAGTGTCTAGGACATTTTTTCCATGGGTTGATTTCTGTTTCTAAGCATTTCTCTAATCTTCTAAGACAGTAAGTCCTCAGTATCACATTCACAGGGCTTATTCAGAGATGCACTTTCCTGTTTTACAAGAGACATTTGGTTCCCCCAGTGTTTCTAGTCCCCACCCCAAGGCAGTAGCACTGATTGTAGGTGTGGGGTCTGCCCCCAGAGCACCTGAGTTTTTGCAATAATGAAAGAACTCCTCAGCATTTTAACAATGTTATTTTCTTACCCCACATTCTCACATGAAGGACATCTTCCTTTCTCTTAAAATGTCCTAAAACATTTCCACTGTCTCTTCAAGATTTGGGAAGTTCATTCCCCACTACATTCCAAGGATGATGTAGCTCTAAATGTCTGTCCTTGTATTTATGCTGAAGCTGATGTTTGGAAGAACAGATGGGCTATGTCTGAGTGTTCTTACCTGGAAATCCTATTTCCTTCCCAGATTCTTGGCTTTTTAGAAAGAAAATAAGTGAAATGAGAAGTCAAAACAAGGGGCTTGAGCAGAGCAAATGTGTGAAAAGCCCTGAAAAGCAGCAGGACTAACTCTAGCCTACATTAAAATCCTATGGAAAAGTCATGCAAGTTGACAAAGTGGTACACCAGCATTTTCATCTTAATCAGAAAAAAAATTAATCATTTCCTTTGTTAATGTAGAATTAAAATTCTAATATACTGGAACAAACTTCAAAATTCAGGGATATAAAATGGTTTCTATAATCTGAAATGTTTTCAAACTAATTCCTGTGCCTACCAGTTTGGGTGTTTCTGTGGAACAGGGACTGACAGTTGACTTTGGGAAGAAAAAAATCATTTAATGGCTTCAAGGACAACAGACTAAAAAGAAGGTAATAATAGGTCATTGTCACTATTTGCAGCACTGAGAAAAGCAAAATTACCAAATCCTTTTAATTTCTCTCTAAAATACCCATGTTTGCTAAAAAATGGCCATATGGTTTGATTTTATACACATACCAAGAAAACAGAGCCACCTATCAAAAATGCAGTATTTTAAACAGCCATTTCTTTTCAAAATAAATTGTCAGTTCTTGACGATTTTGGAGGTCAACACTTCCTTGTGGCTCTGTTTGTTTGTTCAGCTTGTAGAAGAGCAAAGAATCTGTCTCTGGCATTTAATTAGGGGAATGCAGACACGAATGAACAAGAATTATTTATTCTCTTTCTTTTAAAATCTTGTTTCCCTATTGTTATTCTCAGATAAACAAAGTTAGTCCTACATCTTAAACAAAAGCTGTCCCTTATTTTGCAGTGTTCTTCCAGTGCAGGCTCTACTGACCTTAATAAATGTGGGCCCTGTTGCAGAGGCTCACTTCAGCAGGCCACAGAATGTGATGAACAAGACTTTTACCAGATCCAGTGAAAATTCTGTGGGTCTGACCCAAGTAGAGCAGTATTTGACTGACAGGAATTCATACCACCTATTCTACATAGGGCTCAGGGCAAGGGAAGTTAACAGCTTTAAACTCTGACCGTAAGAGGGATTTCAAATAATCCAGAGCAGCTAAATTTGATCTGTAAATTTGTCTCTAAAATTGGACAAATACTTCTAATCCTATTTCTATAAGCTAAAACTATGGTTTCTATGACACTGAAAACACCCAAAGCCAAGATAAAGCTGGACAGGTCAGAATGGGATTCTAGAAAGGATTTTAACAAACGCAGGAAGTGCCCAGAATTCACTAGTGGGAAATGCTGAAGAAAGAAGAGAAACATCTGTAATCTCAATATTTGTCAGCATCTAGCATATTTATCTCTCCAGACAAATCCAGAGTCCAGTGTCCATCCAGACAGAGAAGTGAGGGTATTAATACCAACCACTTTTCCCTACACAGTGGTTATAGCCCTG
The DNA here is from genome assembly GCF_027477595.1 of Haemorhous mexicanus. Lineage (NCBI taxonomy): Eukaryota > Metazoa > Chordata > Aves > Passeriformes > Fringillidae > Haemorhous > Haemorhous mexicanus. The sequence continues at coordinate 9,737,073 of NC_082352.1, read as the reverse complement.
CCTGTTTTCCCTAGGTAAGAGCTCTCTTGATCTAGGATTTTAAGCGACTGTCACATCTAGGATCATTACTGAGATAATTGTTGTAGATGATGTTCAATTTGCTGAAGTTCTTAATTATTTGATGATAGAACTGAAAAGGAGGATCCAAACAAACCCAGAAAACAAAAGCACAAAACAAACTAGAAGAGAAAATGGCCTTGCTATTCATATTTAATGAAACAGTGAAAATATCCTGCACAAAGAGAGTTAAATTGAAAATGTGTGTATGATAAATGGATATAATACTGTCTGTGTAATGGGTTTCCTATTTAAATTTTCTGAGGATTTAATCAGTTGGGCACAGCTGTGCAGGATGCACCATAAACTACGTTGAAAAATATGTAGACATGTACATTTATCTGCTACAAATTAAGCTCACTTAGAGGTGGTCTTAATGGACCATGTAGCAATCATTACTAGCATAAATTTTAAACTGTCTGTTTCCAGTGAATTTGCTTTGAAAAAAAATTAATGCTCATCCTTAGTGGAGCACAGTAATAAATGGAAGTACCCTTAATCTGTTAAGCACTAATAACCTACCAATTATTCATCACAAACCCCATGCTGTATAATGTATGTCTGTTACAATTTTATTAGCTATTCTTTACTTAACCTGCAAAGGTGCATTTTTTATTCCAACTTACAGACTGTAATTATATGATGTTTTAAGTGATGTGCCATTAAATTTACAAACTGCTCTGTCCCATTGGTTTACTGTAACACAACTGTACAGTAGAGCATTGTTACACCTTGTGATCATTTATGACTTTCAGACTTTCTGCTTCTATGAACAGCAGCATCACCCACCTTAGAGATCAAAAAGCAGTGGCTTTGTTACAATGCAACACAAAAAATAACCCATAAATTATTGAACATGGAAAATGGATAACACTGTAATCAGAGTGAATCAGTGACCCAGCTGGAGCTGACTAGAAGCTCGCAGCAGTTGTATGTTCTCCTACAGGGATTTGCACTTGGAGTCACCTGTGTGCTATTCTGGTGCTCAGAGAAGCAAAGGGAAACCAACTCCAGTCACTGAGGGGCCTTTCCCACCCAGATACTGAAAGGCTGACCAGAATAAAGATTGCCAAACCACAAAGGAGGAATCCATGCTTTTCAGTAACTGCTCTGGGTTTGCATCTTGTCTGCCCTGCACCAGTCAGAAAAACTGTTTGTTGCTCTGGGAAAGCAGAAGAACACATCAAGTTTCTCAAATAAACCAAAGAGAGACTTCGAAATAACAAACCATGAACTGAAGCAAGCAGTAGGGTAAGATTTCATTGTGGAGAAATGATGTGCCTCAATCCCATTCATTGACAGAAACTCTGAAATCCTACATGCTAAAGATTACTTCCTTTCATGATCTGTTTTCAGAAATATTAGGTGAAGAGCATTTTCAGAGAAAAAAAAAAAAAAAAGAAAGAAAAAAAGAAAAAAAACCAACCAACCAAAAAAAATCTCCCACCAAAGCAAAGCTTATTTTTATTTAGGGGGAGTCAACTCAGGTTGTCTAATTCTTTTCCTCATAAAGACTGATTTGCCAGTTCCTTTGCTGATGTAACTGTTCAAACTGCAGGCTGCCAACATGCTCTGCTTTGTCTTCAGTGCATTGGCCAAATATTCCATCCAGCTTTAATCCAAGCTGATGAGGGCAGGCTGTGACATTTCCTGCCAGCACCCTCTCAGAAGCAAGGAGCTGCTAGCTCTCCTGCACTGACAGAACTGCCCCAGCTGACACTCCTGGCAGGAGCATCAATCCCACTGAAACACGAGAGGTGGGGAAGCAGAAATGGCAGCACATGAGGCATCTCCTGCACCGTGCAGGCACAGGGGGTGGGGTGTGCATGGGAAGTGTGATCATTTAAGTATGCATCAGTCAAAATAAAAATGAGGACAAAAAAGGAGACAACTACGTGTGGAAGCAAGCCAAAGAAAACTCTTTGATTACATGAGAGGCTAGTACATATGTTGTATATATAACAAATACTTTTTAAGTTCAGTGCTTGACTCAGAGACACTGTCACATCAAATTCTCTATATTGCTCTGAAGGATCCTTGTGCTGAAATGTCAGCTGGTCATATCACCTAAAGGCAAAAAGAAATTGCCCTAACATTATGCATAGCAATTCCACTGCTCCGTGCTCCATAGCACTGTTTTCTAAGAATAGCTGTTTCAAAAGGAAGCTTCTCTTCAGTGTGAGCCAGAGGCAATTGAATTTTACCCTAAAAGTGGCTATAGGCTTTGTAGAAACATTTAGGAATATTAAATATTCATGTATTTGATTTAGCAAAATTCAGGACAGTAAAGGCATCCACCGGAATAGCTCCAATGTAAATATTTTTAACATTTACCACTACAACTTGAAGTATGGATATTATGACAAAGTGAAATGTCACAAAGAAGAACAAATGATTGGAAAATTCCCTTTTTCCTCTTGTAGTTAGTGGGTGTTTATGAATTATTTTGCACCTCCAAATGGCAATGTCCAGGACTCTAGCCTTCCACTGGGAGGGCTCTGGCCTGCAATGAACTGTTCTACATCCAATGTTTTTAAGTTCAATTTTCTTTCACCTCCTTTCACCACAATCAATTCCACAAAAGTCTGAAATTGTTTCAGACCTAGATTTACATTTTACCCTCTATCACTGGTATCAGCAAACATTTAAAGCAGAATTTCCAATGAACTGTGCTGCTTTGCACACCACACAGGGGAAGCATGAGACTGAATGTAGGTGTCACAGAAGAAATGGTGGAATCCTATATTACCAGGTGATGCACAACAGAAAAAAAAAAAGGAGAAATAAAAAGGCACCATAAAATGCACCCATGCACTTTGTCTTGACTTCACCTAATTTAATGTCAGAAACACAGCTCTGCTGTAAAAATACACTGCACTATGTTCTTTTGAACAGCAAAACCATGTTTTATGGAGTCCTATTTAAAACACTGGATTAAAGCCCCATATCATGGGGTTCCTTTTCTAGAGGAAGGCATTGCTTAAATCCATCATTTCATACTACAGAAAAGCTCATCCTGAATCCATGGTATACTGTCTCTCACTGACTACACATCTAAACATGGAAATGGGATTAGGAATTCTGGATTTGGATTTCTGTTTTGAGATGGAAGAAACAAACAGAAATATTGCTGGCATAATAGAGTATCACTATGTCCACAAATTCTTAAATTTATAGATGTAAAGATAATCTAAAGCACCATGACACAGGAATTTAGAAATCTGTAGACATAGTGAAAAATAAAATCTCATGTATTACAAGTATCTAATGACTATATATTATATAATACTCTGAGGCATGAAAAAATTGTACGGTTTACAGAGAGTTTAAAAATAAATACTACATTTTGTTGGCTAAATTAAGCTACAGTTTACAGTCAAAACAGAATAAAGCATTTAAAATTTGGTAATTAAATACAATAAAAGTAGGTAAATATTATTTTATAAAGCAGCCTTTCATCTTTTATATCTATGAAAGGTTTTCTATATAAAATGTGTGTGTATATATATATATATATATATATATATGTAATAAATAAAAAAACTTTCATAAATAGTCTATTAATTGTAAACTTAGGAATTTGTAAATTGTGTTTCCTTCCTAAAAATACTGGAATGAATTTTTTAAATTAAGGAAATGTGGCCTTTTTGAGTTCTTGCATCCAACATCTACATTTCTTATCTTGTCAGAACAGAAAGTATATTATGATGGCATAGATTGTATCTTACTGGATTAAGAGACCACATGAAATTGTATAGTCTGCAGTAAATATATATATATATATATTGGAATTGGAATTGGAATGGTAGCAGTCAGAGCAGCCCATGGTTATTTTCTATATTTATTTCTTTTAGGAGGACAGATACCAAAGTAGCCAAAGTCCCCAAAGCACCTGGCATATAAAGCTACTTGTACTGCTAGCTTATTCTCCAGCAGGAAGCACTACACATTTCCCCAAAGCACGTGACTGATGAGCAAAAGTTGTTTCAAAAACAATATTTCTGAGACCCAGACCCAGGGCACTGTGTTCTCAGCACGGGGTCAAAACAGCAGCAATGCTTTGCCTGCAGGGGACGTGCCACCACTCTGCATTCTCTCTCCCAATGTCTCTTTCCCTGTTTTAAGTTTCAAGGGTTTCTCTCTTTCCCCCATCACTTCATCTCCAAATATACCAGTGCAGTATTTCATGCACACACAATGTTCTCTTCTCTCCCATTTCCTCTGAGCCAAGCTGCTAAAACCATATTAACACCAGGATGAGCCTGTGCCCTCCACCTCTGGAGAGGGGTTTATTCTGGATTTGCTGCTATCCCATCTCCCTCCACTGCACCCAGACAGGTAAGAACATTAGCAGACCAAGTTTTTAACTGTCTGCAAAAGACATGCAGACTGATTTTATGCTAAGACTCAGAAATTGTTCAATCCCTGTAAGGAAATGCTTTATTTACCATTATGTTCAGCAAAATTACTATTAAAAATATATATATATATATAAAACATGATAACAATTTTTCCCAGTGCAATGTAGCAGATTAGACTGCAGAAACCAAATGCCCCTAAACCAAAAGTGACATAGCCAGCGTTCAATGTTTGGTTTGAACTGTGTTCTAAACTGTTTGCTTTTAAAAGGCAGACCACCAAGTGGAGAACTATAGTCTTCTAAAAATAAAAGCCCTTTCACTATGTATAAAAGTTTCCTGTGGGGTATTGTCTACAGTTTTATTGTAGTAGAGGAATAGAAAGAACAACTACAGTGATATCATACAGTGTCAAATAAATAAAATTGAAAATTATTCTGTTTCAGTTTTGTATGACTCAATTCAAAACCATCACCTAACTAGGTAAATGTGTCAGGGCTATAGTTTGGGAACAAATGCACACATTCCTAGGACACCACTGAAGACAAAGAATTTGCTTTGGAATATGAAGAAATAAATTAAGACTGGTCTTTTGTAGTGCAGCAAAGGCAGCCTCAGTCTAACAGGGCTCTGCAGTCCAGCTGCCAAACTGTGGCTGAACCACTGCTCCCAGCCATGGACACTGCATGATTATAAGGACACCAGCCAAGCCTTTCTTCTTTCTACTTCTGTCATTTTTTTTTCCTTTTTCCCTTAATGAAACTTTTCACTAAACTGTGTGTCTGAACTAAGGATCATTCTGGTATAACTCTTGAGCCAAAGTTAACACTGCTCACAAAAGCAGAAATTCATGTCTGAAAGCATGGCTACTTTCTGGCCAGAAAAATCCATGGACTGAAAGTAAACCCTGTGACATGAACTCTGCATTCCAGAAAAACACCCTGAAAAGAATAAAGAAGTCAGCAGGTCCACATCACTGTAAGTCTCATGAAATTCATAAGGTAAGGTATACAGGAAAGGTATTACCACACACCCACAATTTTTAGTTTCATTTACAAAAAAGCAAAAGTTAAAGAGCCAATTGAGTTTCTGCTCTTTGGTATTTCAGGGTTCAGGAGGTTGAATTTTTTTATTTTTTTTTTTAGTTCAGACTGTCTTGATGGTGGCCATTAAAGCCACCATAGGGTGGCTTTACAGGTCAGTGGCTTGTTGGGCAGGGCATGCTGCCAAAGGCAAACTTTAGTGGGGAATGAGATGATAGGCAGGGAGAAGGGATAGGAAAGTATAATTCAGGGCCAAAGCAGGCTTAGAGACAAGTTGGAGCTGTGTAAATATAATTTTTGGACACAAACTGCCTTCCAGAAACACATCTCTTGGAGGATTTTGCCACCAAAGTCCAGGGAACACACCAGAGAAATAACACTTCCCCAGATGCTTATTAAGGTCTTACCAGCTATCATCCATGTCTGCATGTAAACTCCCAAAGACAACTTTGGCTTAAGACAACCAGCTTAGCTTCTGCTGCTGTCTGCTCACAAACGGCACCTTATCTGGAGAGCCTAAGAGAAAATTAAACCCAAGAGAGAGAATTAAAAAATGTAGCACATGGCCACCATCACATGCTCTCAAAAAGACAAACTGAACCCAGTGTCCACAATCAGAAGAGAGAAGCTGTATTTAGGCTACAGGATAATCTGAAAGAATAGATTTGATTTCCAAAATCATTTATCTTTTCCACAAAGTGGAATCAGGTAGAGCATTCAGGAAATGTTTCAGAGAAAGTATGGTCAAAACCACCTCTTGTTTCCTAGATCCCTTCAAGCCACAGACATGACAAGCAGAGCAGCTCAGCATCTTTCAGAGCAAAGCTGTTGTAATGTGATTAAGTGCTTGCCTGGTTAAAAGGGCAAGCAGATGCATTTTGAGTTGCACTCAGTTCAAGAGATCATTTTTATTTCATTGAAACAAGGTTAATGATCAGCACTTTCATAACAGAAGTTCCAGACAAAGAAAGCAGTAATGAGTTGTTGAAGCCCCAGTCCTTCAGAATACTGGGAGTACCAGTTATACTTTCTGTGCCAGTACCTTAAGGTAAGACACACAGTTGTATTGGAATTGTTCTCTAAACCACCTCCAGCTGAAGTTCTTTCATCTGCTTCTTGGTCGGTCCTTGCATCCCTAAACACAGTTACCAACACTTTAAAAATTGTCAGAATAAAAGGTGGTTTAGTTTTTATCTTCTACAGAAGGCCATTAGGACAACCACATCTGTTCATGCTCCTGTAGTAAATCAACAGAAGACATTTTTCTTCTCTTTCAACAAATTTCATGTTTTCTAACTTTGTTTATGTCACACAATTTCTCATGACTTATTTAATTCTTAACAATTTTTCTTGTATTACTAATAATTTGAGATGAGTTATATGAAATTTTTTTTACAAATTAGTAAATGATGAGCACCTTCAACTCCTGGCAAGCTGAACAAGTCAATACGCAGCATGCCAAGAGAGTATTAAAACACAACTACTTCTAGAGTTACAGGCTTCTTCCCATCTTCAAGGCTGCTTACATTTCCAACTTGTTTAGTGGTATGTGGATTTATGACCAGAGAGGCTGTTCTAACTAAATCTGCAAATAATCAAGACTTCTTGAAACTGTGGAATAGCAGAAACAGCCAGCAGAGATATACTAAGTCAGCAAAGATGAAGTGAGAGCAAAAACAATCTTTGTCTTTCCTTGTGTGATTTTAAATAACAGTTTGTGTCACAAAAGAATTACTCACACATTTAGATAACAGACCCAATCCATACTCATGAACTTAATTTGGTCTACTAGCAAGAGGCACTAATAATTTTGTATGTAAATATTCAAAAGCAGAACTCAAAGACCAGATTGCAAATTTTGTCAAGATTCATCACAGTTTGATTAGTATTAAAGTCTTTTCTAGATTCTTTGGTTTTCATCCTAAAAAAGTTCATGTATCAGTAGCAAAGACTGAGTTTTCATACAGAACATTGTTCTAAGACCAACATCAAAAGAGACAATTTAACAATGACCATGTCTGATTGCACTTATTTAAATGTGCTGCTACTAGCATTAGTGCTTTAAAAACCATTGCCTTTTCAGCAATACTGCAACCAATGCCCCCCATTAAATTAAAGCTGATATACAAAACCCAAGATTTGTTTGTAAAAAAATCTGAGCACCCTCACACCTAGTTAAAGTCAAGGACAAGCAAAAAGAAATGTTCCTGACTATTTCTAAACTGGTGAGAATATCTGTAGGTTCCCAGAAACAGAAAAACCCTTTGCCATGCTGGTTAAAACCTCAGCCCTGCACTATCTGGCCTCAGGGTGGGAGCACCCAGGGAAGGAGGGAAGCTGCTGCCTTTGCTCCCAAGGCCAGCCCCAAGGGATGCTTATGCATCAACCAATCCAATAAGGGACAGGCCCTGAGCAGCCAGCCATCAGGGGGGCTGGAAAATAAATGGTATTTGGGCATTTTTACTGCATCAACTAAGAAAAAGATGTATTATTTATAGTCTGTACATGGCTTTAGGTTTAGCACACTGTTAAAAAAATAAAAGTCAAGTTTAATAGGTTTTTGAATCTCATATTAAGCAATTGGTACCATTGATACACCATCAGTAAATCAGAAATCCTGCTCCTGAGCACCACTGGAATTCAAAATTCAGTGTTCTGCTGCTTGGGGGCATAAAAATACTGCACTTTTGGGCAGGCAGAGGATATAACTGTAATTTACCTTTGAACTGAAACAAATGGTGAGTTATGGGAGACAGCTATTTAGAACAGGATAAAATCATCACACAGTAGGTCTACGTGAATTTTCATGAATGCTGATCATGATTTTGTGATTATGAATCACTGCAAAGTTTTACACTCTTACAGAAAAATGAGGAAATACATTCTAAGTTATATTTCAGTGAGCTTTTACAAAATATCTAAAATTCTGCGTTCATTTCACCACTTTGAAGAATTGCAATGAGCTTTAGGAGCTGAATACAACTGGACATTATGCATGCTTGCTTCACTGGCAGACCTGAATGCCTTCTGATTTTAGCTAAAAATTTCCATCTATCAAGGAAAGATTCTTACCACTGAAAACACAGATGAAACTGTGTGATACAATATTTTACACTGATTTCTTTCCCCAGGATTATTACACATTTTTTAGACAGAATTAGTCTAGCCTTCTCACACAAATTATAAGTGAAAGAAAAACACAACTGAATGACCAAAATTTCAGAAGCTCATTGAAAATCTGACCAGCCTCCAAGTATGCACAAACCTCTGGAATATAAAGTTAGACTATACTTTAAAATAGAAAGAAAAAGGCACAAAAGGATTGGAACTGTTTCCCCCCCAAGTTATTTCTATATCAAATTGTAACTACACAGAGAAGATGACTGTTAGACAAAGAGAAGTTTCAAGGCCACAATTATTGAAGATTTTTGAATTTTATCAGTGAAAAAACCCTTTGCATCAAAACACTAAGTTCTGTTATACAATTTCTCACATACTGAAGAGCAACAAGACCTCCTGCCATATCTGCTCCCACATTAAAAAATGTCAAATTATCCAGAAAAAAACAGAGACTAAGTAACTCAACTGAGGACAGTAACTCAGCCCACCAAAATTTCATTAATATTTTCACCTGGAGTTCTTTCATCTGCATCTTTGCTCATATCACCTAATCTGGTTTTATACATAAAGAGGTTTTTCCATTTGGAAGTAGCCAAGAGAATATGCTACCACCAATCCCTGAGCCCTGTCAGGACTTCCAAACTCAACAGCAAGAAAAGTATTTTTCAGTATCTTCAGGTTAAGTTAAAAGGATAAACATCACAGAGTAAGCCTAAGTCATACAAATATGAAAATCCCCCTTTGTTTGTCACTCTTTTCAAGCACGAGGTAATATCACTGAACAAATAGCAGGAAACCAATGGAGAATTCCCTTCAAAATCTCAGGGTATATGGTGGCAGAACTAAGAATTACAATTTCAATTCCCTTCTTGGAGCAACACAAACACACTAATTAATAACAGTCATGTATTTTTGGTAGTTTAGAACTTGAAAATATGTATTTTGTTTCTTTATTCAATTTCTGTTAAATTAATTTCATAACCTGATCTTTTATTTTACCTGCTTAAAAAAAAAATTCAGCACTAACCACACATGGGAAGAAATACCCAGCTGGGCTAGTTAGCTGTGTAGTACACAAGTTATTTTGATTTTCTCCTAGTAAGCATCATGTACTAACTTATGAGCAACACTTCATCCACTAATATCAAGACACATTGCTAATTTATTACTAAAGATCAGCTTCTTTTTCATTAAATTGCATTTATCTGTGTTACAACGCACTCAGAACTAAAATTTGAGCTGAATTCAGGTAAATCCATAGAGAAATTCTGTGAGATAAAGGCCAAAATGCAGTTCACAGTGCACCTATTTTTGAGTTGTAGGCAAAAAGTTCAGCAAGGTCAAACAATGAAGCACTGTCAGAGGGGATTTGTTCCTAATACACCCAGTACAACAGTTTGGAAGATTTTACCTTGGTTTTCTTTCAGAAGTGATATTTTAATCCATTTTTTTATAGCAGACTGTGAGTATGATGAGATACACTCTGCTCACAGTACAGGATTTCACAGCCTACTGAACAGGCAAGGACATAAACTGATACCTAAAGTTTAGAAAGTGCACAAGTTTCTCACAGAACTGGAGACAAAGGCCCTGCAAGTATAATCTTTTTTGTATCATAGAATAATTGTGGAGCTTCAGTGAGCTCTCTATTTCTCCATGGCCCATATCCATTGCAGATAAATAATAATCCCCACTTAATCTCAAAACCAGGTAATTAATCAGTTGCTATCAGCAAAGTGCATCGCAAATATTACACACTACAAATGCTACTGTTTCCCTTTCCACAAGCTCAGGTGACATCCCACTGAACAAAAATACAAAATTTCAGGGTTGTATTATAAGACAAAATGAAAGGGCAAAACTACCCTCTTAGAACAATGGTATCTAGTTTGGAATGGATGAAAAGAGTGGAATGTGAGATGTGCACAAGATTATATGAGAAATTCCATCTCTTCATGATAATTCTTCCAACCCAGGTATACATTTACACACCTAACTATACAGAGATTTGGAGTTATTAATATGAGATCTTGAGATGAGGTAAGAAAAGCCACTTCAGCTAAGATTCAAACTCTATCTATAATTCATATATTTGTGGAGAATATTTGTTTTCATAACTGCATGACTTCAGGGGAGATTGCAAGCTGTCTTTTTTTTCCTCAGTTTCCAAGGTTTTTTCATTTGGTAGTATCTCATTTGTATTATTTATTATAAAAGTCACACACTTTCTATCTGGATACTACTACAGAAAAACAAGACCCCTCAAAATAATGGCAGAGTTCACACAGACTAAAGTAGCTTTCTGTTTAAGAATATGGGAGTTTTTAAAGGGAGGGAAGAAAGATCTGTGTGTAAAACAAACAAACAAATATCAAAACACCAATCAATTATTCCTGTATGTATATTGAACTAAAGAAGCTGGGAGAGGAAAAAAAAATACAAGTAGTAGACAAAGCTTTGTAGTCCCCATTTCAAAGTAAGCAAATAAAGGACTTCTTATTTCTCTTCCCTTCCTCAGCTCTGACCAGTATGATTCAAGTTTGTGCTTCCCACATATTTAAGTTACAGTCTTGGTGTTTCACTGTTTTTGATGTATGTAGAGCTGGGAACACAAATTTAGAGCACAAAATGACCCATCCCTCAACCTCATCATCACTTTTTGTCCCACTTCATCTCCACACTGGCACTGGCTTTTTGTTAGTCTGAAAACATGAACCTGTGTGGAAGTCCACTGCATGTGTAAAGCATTTACTGTATAGCCAGGAATCTATACTCTCCCCCAGAACAGATTTCTACATGTTTGTAATGAGTCCCCCTTGGTTTGGGTGCTGAAACAAATATCCAGAATTTACTATGAGCTTCTATTCCACTCCTGAAGGAAAAAAGGAAAAATTCTCATTTCATGCACCCCAAAACCCTCCCACAATCATTCCCATTACAAGTGGCTGATACCCTGCAGAGCAGGGAGGGGGATGGATGGCGAGAATTCCCTCCCTGCTGCCCCGCAAGGAAGGCACAGGACCCCGGCCCAGGGGGAGCAGCAGTGGCCCGGGGCTGGCCCGGGGCTGGCCCGGGGCACGCTCTCGCTGCCAGATGGCTCCGAGGGAGCAGCCACGGCTCCCCTCTGCAGCCCTGGCAGGGCCAGCTCGGGAGCTGCCCCAGCAGCCCTGACCACTCAGACCTGGAGGTATTTTTGCAAAGTGCCGTGATGTAATCAGGAACCCCTTGGCTTACAGCCAGTAAAGGCAGAACCTTGAATATCTCTGTTATTTCTATTCTGTTACAAAGGTATGCAATCCTTTAGCTTGGGTATAATACACATTTCAGACTAGATCTACTACTTCAAGGCAAAATGTAAAAATTAGAAGCATAAAGTGGAGCAGCTGATGTACATTTTGGCTTAGCTGTTGAATTACAAAATGGAAAATAAATTCTGATTATCAGAAATCTTTTCTTTGCACTGAAGTGAAATGGCTGTTTTAAAATTATTTTCCTACACTTGTTCTGTAAATTGTATCAATTTGGAATTGAAAAGGTAATTTTTAATTTTAAAATCAAAATGTTTGAAAAGGAGTGCAATAAAATTTCAGTATTTATTTTCTTTCGCATTGCAGCTGTAATGGCTTGTCAGGCTCACTTCAGTGAGAAGTACAGAATTTCATCCCATTCCAATAGCATTCTTTGAAAAATTATTGTTGATAAACTAATTTATTGCACTAATAGATTATTAAAATCTCCAAGCCAGCATTTTCAGATGATCTAAAATAGGAATAAGCTTTGTTTGGAATACCTATCAGAAACAGGATGTATGTTAGTGTCTCCAGCACAACATAAATTTAAAAGAACCACAGAGACAGTTACCTGAGATCATAGGGCACGATTGCATTCCAGGGGTCTGAATATAAACCATCATGCTCTCTCCATCATCTGCACTGGCCCACAAGGTCTACCAGAACTGAGAGCAAGCATCTAAATCAGTCTCAACTCTCTGGCACTTCAGCACAAAAATGGCACAGAACTGTCACTTGGAGACCTGAACGCAGCCCTAACACAAACACACACAGAAACCAAAATAACACGTCAGTGGAAACGGTGGCTGATCAAAATCTCTGCAGAGGAAGCCAGCAACTGAGGAGAGCAAAGAAAGGGAGCACTGGGCAAGAGGCAGTTGCAGGCTGGAGAGGAAATTTCCAAGGCACAGCAAACACAAGGAGATGTGTTTGCACAGCTCACAGAGACTCTGCTGCTCCTGGGGCCACTTGGTGTCACCCCCTGGACCCTGCCAGTAAGGGGAGGCAAAATGATATTCCTTGGAATTCATCTGTGCAGTTAGGAAAGCTGAGCTTGAAATTGCCACAGGTAAAATGAAATCTAACTGGGAGAGATGAGGGCTACAATATGAAATGGTTCAGGGTTCATTTCTGAGCTCCTTATGACTGAATTTGTATGTGTGTGAGCTTCGAGGGCTTTTAAGAAATGGAGATGTGGAACTGTACAAACTTCATGCTATAACTGCACACATGGCACATTCTATGGCATTTAAGGCTCATTAAATTCTGAATCTTGTGTCATCTGCCCTTGGCTTAAAATAGTTTTGCGTGAGCCTTTGTCTCTAACTTCCTCTTTAACAGAAGTTGTTTCTGTCCATCTCTTAGCTGCCTTTATTTTCTTTACCACATCAGTTCCACAGCAATACCATAGGCTCAGGTTACAGCTCTAATTCCCCACAATTTGACTCCCTTCATGTTTGCTCAGAGGAAAGCAAAAAGAACTGAAGAGTTTACAGAAAACTTCTATGACCAAGTAATAATTAAAATAATTTCAGAACACCTTTTTTAAAAAAAATATTTTTTCCCAAAAAAATTAAAAGTAATTTTTTCAATAAGGGTTCCACTCAGTTTTCTAATACATTTAAAGCTCTTGCTGTAACAGAAATATTTTCTATACAAAGTCTAGGAACTGAGGGAAAGGACTGTTTTAACAAGTTCAGAGGAAACTACCAAGATGATCAGAGGGACGGGGAAACCCTCCTACAGGAAAAAGCTCAGCAAATTAGAATTGTTCACCCTGGAAAAGAGGTTTTGGGATGACCCTACTGCAGCTTTCCAGTACCTGAAGGGAGTAGAACAGGAAAGATGGAGTTGGACTTTTTGACAAGAGCATGGAGTGACAGGACAAGCTGAAAGGACTTCCCACTGACAGAGAGGAGGTTTGGATTAGGTGTTAGGTAGAAACCCTTCCCTGTGAGGGTGGGGAGGCCCTGGCACAGGTTTCCCAGAGCAGCTGTGGCTGCCCCATCCCTGGAAGTGTCCAAGGCAAGGTTGGACAGGGCTCTGAGCAACCCGGGATGGTGGAAGGGGTCCCTGCCCATGGCAGGGGGTCTGGAACCAGATGATTTTGGGGTCCCTTCCAACAAAAGCCAAGCTATAATTCTGTGATTTAGGTTTTTTCTATGCAACAGCTCTTTAACATCACTAAAGAACTGACAGAACAGAATCTGATATATCTCAAGTTGCTCTGACATGAAATGTTTCTTTTTATAAATCAAGAGACTCATCACAATAGCAATATTACATTGCCAAAGAAGTTTCCATTTAATTTAAAGCATGATCAAAATTCAGACACTTAGCGAAATCAAGAAATATCACACCACTGCTGTCTGCTTTCAATAGCTGTTTGAAGTTATTGGGAGGGAAAAAAAGAGACTGCCTTATTACAGGTTGGCAGTACAGATTTTATGACAAATTTCCTCCCTGCTGTAAAGACTTTATGACTGAAAAGGTACAATGCTTTATAAAATGAAGCATCTTTTTCCATGATGATAACTGTTAAGTTTTTCCTCAGTGCTCATATGCCTCCAGCTTATTTTGTAATGATATAACACCTGCAATGGATTAAATTTGCACTGTAACTGTAGCAGAGAGCGTAAGAAATGTCACTTCTCATTAGCCTGCATATAAATCTGCCTTTTTTGGTAAGCAGTATAAAAGAAAGACCACTGAACCGCTAGAAACTCAAAGCATATGTTGTTCATGCAAAAAGGACACTCAGCAATATGAGCCTTTTCCATGCTGTTCTCTTTCAGGACTGCAAGAACGTTTTTGGAAAGAAAAGGATATACACAGAAATGCATTACCATCAAGTTGTAGTAGATTTTTATAATTGCTTGCTGACACAGCTGAATAGTTGTAAAATATCAGAGAGTAAATGAGTTGATAATGTAAAGCAGTAATTAGGATTTTGTGCATGCTTATGCTATTTACATATTTTAATGCTTTGATATTAACATGTCAACTTTAATAGTATGTAAATGAATTCCCATGTGTGAGATTTATTCTCCTCAGCATTAAACATGTATTCATGGACAACAACTGTAAATTTCCTTTCTTATTTGTCTTTTTAGAAAGACTTTTCAGGATCTTATACAAAATGTTTTCCCTGCAAAGCCCTGTCCAGCTCTAACGGATAGAACAACCCCAGCTCCACGTATGCTATACAGATACAGTGCCATGCAAATACATACACACAACCTCTTTGTGCCTGAAGTTCCACAACAATGTAAATAAAAACAGATTATTCAACTCCATGGCTGTCTCTGCCTGTCTCTAGGTAGTGCTGATGCCCACTAACAATCTGATAGAGCACTGTTAAGCTGAGAAGTGTGGAAACGCATCAAAACAGTGATGCCTCAAAAGACAATGGCACACCCCAAAGGTATTTTAGAAGATTCAGGATTAAACATAAACATGTCTTTCAGTTTTTTTCCACATTTCATTGTGTTCTTGGTCAATCTTCTTTTTCTGTTGAGTACATTTCTGGAAAGTTTTCACCTTCAGATGAACAACAATTAAAAACAAACAGTTGGAAAACAAAGGTATGGTGTGATTAAGAAAAAAGTACAGCCTACCATCAGTTATTGCTTTACAGTGCACTGCAATTTAGTTCTGGGTGTACTGCAGAACCCGCATAATACAGCCAGAGTTGCCTGGCAACAAACAGGAACTATATCAGAAAGGAGCAAAGGTGTGAATGAATAAACAGAAGTGACAGGGACATGCGAAAATGCTCAGCAAAACCATGTTCAGTGCTAGAATGTCTAACCAGGCTTTCACAACATTTCAAGGAGAACATTGAATCAAATCCTCCTCACCATTAAAGTAAGATTCATGCACATACTGGATCTGACAAAACAAGCAGAATATAAAATATGGAGAAAAGGCAAATTAAAGCATATTTTGTCATCAGTTTAGATACTGAGTACATCCACAGATTAAATACCTAACACTAACCTAATTAGATGAAGTAGACTTGATCAAAACTCCTGGCTCAATTCTAGATGCTCATCAGGCATCCATTTTGGGGCTAAACTCCTGGAAAGCCAAGTTCTCACACACTGAATTTGAAAAACCATTGATCATTATTTGCACTTCTTTCCATTCAGGAACTCCTAGGAACATCCTAGGAACTTCTGACACACCAAACTGTGTCGGTACCTTGTAATTTATTTATTTGCTAGATTCTTCAGTTATAACCAACAGCCATTTTGACATACAAGGTTCACAATGCACACCTGCACTTTACACTGAAAAGTTAGTACTATGCAGAAGTATTTTAGACATTCAATATTTTATTGTGAAAGCAACCCCACTTTAATGTGAATACATAATTGAAAGAGAATAGATATGAGAAAATCCTGAAGATCCAAACAATATTGGTACCTCTGAAAAGTGTTTTGAAAAGGAACAGATTTCGTACTGAAAAACTGCAAAATTATAGTTTGATATATTGAATATACATAGCCAAGCCCTTCATCTGGCATATTTCAGAGAAGCTCCCATCATCCAGGAGAGCCAAGCTACTTTATCACAACTAAGGTTCTTACTGTTTTTCACAAAATGATGCTGAAATACCCAGCTAAATCTGAGTCGACCTTTTTCTTCTCTATAGGTAAGACAATGTGATCAAGCAGAGATTGATTAGTCAGAATTACATTGACGTAATGTTGGGGCACAAAGTTGCATGAGGTCATCTTCCTGAACAGATGGTCTAGAGATATTGGTTTTAACTAGCACATGGTTGAGTAAATAATGTTTAAGTTTTCTTTGAGAGCCTGGGGAGTGAACCAGATAGAGTTGAGTGAAATACCTGTGCCTCCTGCCCACATCATCTGCTACTCCCAGGGTTTTCATTTCCTGCACTGTTTGTGCTTTATCACACGGCTCACTGGTCAGGCAGTCTGTGCCCTTGGTTCAAAAAGCTTTTATTGGAACATTGAGAGAAATGTGCACTTAGTTCCAATTTGTCATTTCTTTAAAAACACAGGTGGTTCCTTACAGGCAAAATCAGACAATAGACATAAATGTGTGGATGAATGGCATTTTTTCAGTCAGCATGAGCAATTTCATATGTAGAAATAAATGACTGTAATACAATAAAAAATCATTATGATCACTTGCATGAACAGTTTTGTTTCTATTGAGATTAAATGCATGTGTGAACACACAAATTTGTTAATTCTTAAGTTTGTGCAACATAGACGTGCCTAGCCATGTTTATTTACAATCTCAAGGGGACTGGTCCTTTTATTGTATTATTTGTTTTCTATATCATTGTTTAGTCTAAATTAAGAGTGGTTGAAAATTAAGCTCAGAAGATTTCTCTGATACTTTTTAATTCTTTGAAGAGGAACATCTCTTTAACCAAACAGCTGCTAGATAACTAGTCAGCACTAGTTATTTGACTCAATAATTAGCCAGATGTTATTGAGTTTTTCAATAACATCTGACTAGTTTGTATCCTATCACACTTGCTTTTCATTATAAAAATTTTGGGATTGTCATTGTTATAATATTCAAATGGTCATTTGATAATGAAAGATGGCATATTAAAGATAAAAAATACAGCACAAGATTCAAAACCAGGGTAACGTTTTACAGACAAGTAAATGAATATGTACAATTAAGATAAGCTTGACTAAAAATTGGTTTCTAATCTGTTGCATTACACAACATACTAGTATCTTAAAATGACCTTCAAATGCTACTGATTCACAACTACAAATTATTATTCTGGGTAAACCCTAAAATAAAGTACAGAAGTATAAACAAAAAGGCTATAGAAAAATTAAGCAAACAATAAAACATGTTTGTGCAAGCAATGGTCTGATATGGTAACAACATTTAAAACAAACTGCCTGCATTACCTGTGTGAAAGGAGCACTCAGATGTGTAGGTCAGCTGCTTATTCAGCTAACTCTTATTAAACATTTCCTGCTCCCTTCACCTTCTCTCTCCAAAACCTGTTGACCGTTAGCAGAGCTTCCACATTTCTGTTTTTCTGGTGTTTATAAAAGAGGCTAAAAAGAAAGCAATAAAAGAAAAAACCAGTAACACTGGCATTCTGATTTATTTCATTTAAACCAACCTTTGAGCTAAGGAAGAGAGAATTCTCATACTCCAAGAAAAGAAAATCATATACAAGCCTGGCAGCACTGCCTGTACAATTTGTGATTTCTTAAATCACAAATAGGTCTATCCCAAAGAATTCAAACCCCATTCTCCACCTAGGCTTCTGTAAAAAAACAAAAGGTGAAAAAGGGGAGGAGAAAGGGATACAGGCAATGTTTTATGTATGAGTTAGAGAAGATTCAGCTAAAAACAGAGAAAAAAAAACCAAAAAAAACCAAAAAAAAACAAAGAAACCAAGCACTTCTAAATTTCATGCCATCTTCCTCACAACAGCTCAATATATCATGTCCTGGGCTGACTGAAGTTCATCACAGAAACATGCAGCTTCCTCCAATTTTGTCCAGAGGTTTCAATAAAAGGATGAACTTGTTTTGCAATGGTGTTTATGGAAAACTTGTGATCAAAAATTCACTTTAATAAACCCACTTACACTACACATAAAACTATGCAGTTTGCAATAACCTGCTTTCACTTGGGGCACCAGAAGCTGTAAGGTCATTACTAATATTACTGCAGACAAGTGTTTTTCTCATGTTTTATGACTGTAATGTCATTCCTATTTGACTTCACTGACACTACTCATGGCAGAATTGCTTATGACATAATTATGGAAATACAAAGCTTATTATTGCATAATAGCCTTACAAATCTCATGCATGCATCATTATGCAAATTCAAATAGTGGAGCAAATGTTGTTGATATCAATATGTCCATACAAGAATAATCTAAACAAATGAAATATAGTCCAATTAGTAGTTTGGTGGGCAATCTTAAATAAAAGGAAATGCCCAAGGGAGGAAAGAATTCATAAAAATTATGGCAAAAATCTGACATAACTTCAGGAAAAGTAAAGATTTCTATTCAGCTGATCCCAAGACACTATAATTCAAGAAGTGATTGATGATATACAAACCAAATTCTAAGTTCATTAAAGCTACATGTCAGATAATTTAATTTGACTGAGATTTAGGAACCCGAGTTTAGCTGGTTTTGTAGTTGCCCCAAAGTTAACAGAGAGAGGAACAGGGTGAAAGAGAACAAGAGAAAGACCTCCAGAGTCAACCATGCTACTGGAGATCTTTATGCTAAGGTGATGTTAATTACCTTCTGAAAGTATTTACTTCTCTCCCATGCCTACAGGCAGAACTTATAGCCTGGATAAATAATGAACTTCTAAAATGTGCTATGACCTGAATCCCAGGCTATATGCTGCATCCATTTAACAGAGCAACCCTCACATCCTCTCCTAACTGCAATGGCCAGGCAGCTCCTTGCTCACACTGGGCAAATCTATGCCATATCCTCCATGTGTCTTTATTTGGTAGAGAAATCTCTTGTAGTTTCTGGTGGACTATATTAACTCAAGCAAAAGTAGATTGGTAACTAAATTTAAACCTCTCCAGAAGGAAATTGAATTTTGAAATTGAGGAGAAACTCAATCCATCCAACTTCCTCCAGTCTGATGCCAATGCCAGCAATAGATGCCCACACCCTGGAAAAGGATTGCAGATTAACAGGGGAGCATGTGAAGGAGTGTGAAGGAGGACAAAGGAATTCCAGCAACCCCAGCCAGTAGGTCAGCTTCATCAGGAGCCCAACTTAAATGATTATGCAAATACATGTGGCACAGGGAATAAACAAGAGGAGCTAGAGACACACACACACCCCTGCAGGGCAGGGATATTACTGGCATCCCAGAGCCAACCACACCAAACTGTGCAGTGCAGGTGACACACTGGAGGGGAGGGATGCAAGCCTGGGGACTGAGAGGTGCACCTGGGAGACCCTCATGCAACTCAAGGCCAGGGTCCTGTACCTGGTATCAGGCAACAAGCCACAGGTACAGGCAGAGAAAGGACTGGGAGGTGTTAGAGTACAAAAAGCTCAGCAGGACCTGGAAACGTGCTTGCAACCCAGAAATCATTACTTCTCCTTCTCTTGGCTGGCTGGCACAATTGATGCATTAAACTCCTGGTCTAGAAACCAGAGTTTGTCTTGTCCAAAATCACTTTAACACTAAAAATCTGCACCAGACTATGTTTTCTACAACCTGTTGGATCTGTTAATTCCACCAACTAGAGCAATGATAAGGCTAAAAGCCTGTAAGGGCTTATTCAGTATGTTTCCTACTCCCCTGCAAAGCAATTTAGATGATTCAGACAGCACTAGTGTTTCACCATTCTGAAGCCAGTGGTATTGCATTGGCTGCACAAATTTTGCAAGAAATCTTGGCAGAGCTTGCTTTAAACACCCTCTAGAAGGTGACAAGGTTATTGGGTGTTAGTTCTTGATTTTTTGTTCCATTTATTTCTTGCAATTATAGGAGATTACATTACATGCCTTCACAGTCTAATTCACATCTAGTCCAATTCTTTGTCTGAAACTCTTTGATAGTGGTTTTCATTAGCCAAAAGTACTTTAAAAAGACCCAGACATTTTATTTCTAGGAAAAAATGGTTTTCAGTGTCAGGTGAGCTTTTCTCTATACAGGGTAGCTCCACTTTAAATTAAGTTAACTGTAGAATATCAGTGATGGCTGCCTCTTTGGCCCTTTCATATTGCACACAAATATTTAGGTATAACCTAGAAGGGACATGATGTCCATGTTTTTCTACCTATGGTTCCTTCTACTGCTGTTTGAAATATGGGGATGTGGGAAACACATCCAACAATAAAAAAAGAACAAATAGAAGAAATTGCTACCTGATATCTGCTTCTTCTTACTGGTGCTGTATTTTCTCCTTCCAGTAGCAAACTAAACACTACAGTTTTCAAGTAAACCTGTGTGCAGTTGTTTACAGCATAATGGTGTAATATGCAGTGTCAGCTCTGCAGCTCAGCACTGACCTTTTCCCACTGCAGTCAGGACATGAAGGTGAAGACTATATTTAATATCTTTTCCTATTAATAAGCATTAAAGATTCTCAGATGCTGGTCTTTTTCTAGAAAGGATATAAGCAGAAGGAAACTGTTCTTGTATTCTGTAGTTTAAGCTTCACTTCACAGATGATCTAGACTGATATAAGACTGGTTAGAAAAAAGGATGCACTTACAAATGTACCTGAAATCACTTCACTCTATCTTTGATTGGAATGGTTGATACAAGGTAAATATTGCCTTGAAAAACCCTATATATTAAGGGATTTTTTTTTATTTATAAAAATTATATTGTGTGGCCTAAATCTTTTCCCTTTACATTTGTTTTCTGTCCAGACCTCTCCCTCACAAGTGAAATATGTCATGAAACATGATATAATTAAGAGAAAGAAGAAAGCTTCCACCATCAGAGGAAAAAATAAAAACAATCAGAGCATGTTTAATTCTTACTGCTGTGACTGCAATGAGACACAACTAAGCCCCAGTATCCCCAGAGAAGGACAACCCCCACACGACTGACACAACCCTTAACCCCTTCCCTACTTATGGCTGCTTGCCAAAGTCCTTTCCTTAAAGATGAAAGTGCTGGTCTACCCTGGGCCTGACTTCTCAGGAACAGACACATTAAAAATATTCCACTGCTGTTGCAAATAGTAATTTATTAACAATCCATCTGGAGGTGATTGTTATTATTATTATTATTATTATTGACATCCTTACTGTGTAAGTAAAAATTCCATTAGCTATTCATGCAATTGCAACTTTATTCTCCAATTCAACACTTTTCCACATGCATCCTGGTAGGATTATTCTCTTTGCTACAGTGTTCATCCTGTATTTGTCTCTCTTTTATGCAAGTCTTAACTGTTCTTTTCAGGCATGTAAATGAGGAGAGGGTATTCCTTTTTAAAAATAAGGTAAGTAAATTAAATGTGGTGACTTTGCCTGTCTCAGCAAGCAGCCATAAACCTCAATTATGATACACTTAAGTTGAAAAATCTCTCTTGTCACATCAGGGGAAAACCCCATAGATTTCAATAGAGGTAGAACATCACTCAGGTGGCTCTATCTCATATCACAAGTAATTCTATGAATTTCTACAGTTATTTTTTACTCACTTCCATATGATTTACCTCTACTATTATGACATATAATGAAACAAAGTGGAGAGCTATATTCTTTTATCTTTCATAGCAAAATAGGACATTTTGAAAGTAATATAGCATGCCCCTTAAAAACTGTATTCTTAATTCTAGGTACATAAGTCATGTATGTTTTAATAAAACTAGTTTTACTAAAATTATTTACTAAAAATAGATTATGGGGAAAACACAACATTTGTCCATGCAGAAAACAATGAACTGAACACTTTGAAATATGTTTTTTAAATGCTGAAGTTATTTTAAAATGTTTTTTAATAAGTTTCTGTTTGCTTTTTAAATTATTGATCATGGATGGCTACTTTCTATTTTCTATTAAGAACATTATTAGATGTTTTTTAATCTTGTATAGCATTTAGGATAAAAGGAAAGAATGACCATTCACAATTAATAATTTTTATTTTGCCTTTGTTTCTGTAGGTGAAAAAAATATTTGTGCATATTATCACAAGTAACTGAAATGAGGAGACAAAGTGAAGGAGGGAATATCTAAAGCTCTAATAAGTAGGGACACTTCTCTCTGACCTGTGCAAAATCCTGACATTCTCAGTGAGACTACTGCCAGACTATAAAGTGAATAATCTTTTTGTGAGAGAAAGGAAAATAAAGCCTTATCTGGAATATTAGCTATAATACTGATCATGACCTTTGTTTAAAAAGTTGAGCTTCAGATGGAAAAGTGTCAGAAAGGGCATTAGACTGAGGAGGTGAATGGAGAGCTTGAAAGAGGTTAATAAAAGAACTCGTCTCACTCACTCCAGCAAAATGAAGGCTGAGGGGAAGTTGATGGCTCTCTCTACATGTGAGGGGAGAAAAGCATCACTGGGAGAAGAGCACTCTCAGTTAAGGACCAATGGTGCCAAAGGACCAAATGCAAGCAGAGAGATTGTGAATAAATTCAAGCCAAAAATTAGAAAAGGGCTTTTCAATAATTGAAGCAGTGAGGAAGCCACTTGCAATGATGCTTTATTTTCTGCCCCATTCATCACACATGACCAGGAATCAGTCTGTTTGTTGGGTGAGGCCCTACACAAATAACGTAAGCTAAATCAAAGGGCTTGCCTCAAGAAAACTTTTATAAACCAACTCCTCCTGCTCTTTGTAAATCAAGTTGAAAGACATTCAGGCAATCCTAAGATTTCACTAGATCAAACCTTTCATTCCTAACCCACCTCAGAGCTGCTCTTCCTCCTTGGCCTCTTTCCTGGAGAGCAGATATTTCTACCCACTGGCAGCTCTGCTGCCATGTGCAACAGGTACAATTACCTCACCCTCCAGAAGCAATCAGATCCTTTTCAACACACATCCCAGCACTCTCAACTCACTTATGATGCAGAAGGACTGCAAATCTACGTCTTCATAAAGTCAAGTTAGAGCAAGCAGAGTGCATTTGCACAGCACAATCACAAACACAGCACAGTGCCAGTTGGGAACCACAGCCTGACAGACACAACTTCACTCACAAACATTTGCCATCATATCCCTGCTGAAGGATCTTTCCAGCTTAATTACAACTTCAACCTGAAAAATTCTATCTAAAAGAAGCTGATAGAGGAGGCAGTCCTTTTTGGATTTGGAGAGGTTTGAGCAGTGTAAAACAGCAAGTCCTGCACAGCCTTTCCTTTATCCTAACACATTTCTATACATTTCTTCTGTGTAAAATTGAATTATAACTTGCTTTGGCCTTTGTGTTTGTTGATGGCCATTACTGTTGGTGATTTGTGATGAAAATCTGCAGGTGTAGAAGTCTGTAAACATATTAAAAAAATAGGGCAAAAGGTTGGGTATATATAAACAGGAGTCATAGGATAAACAAAGTATCTGTATCTTCTCTTAATATTATCAGTAAAAACTCAGTCACACTGAAATCTGTTAGTCTATCAGAGAGTCTCCCAAAAGATACTACAGAAATTCCATGACTGCAAATTTGAAAGTGAACTTTGCTTGATGCAGTGAACACTATTTTGGAAGGACATTGGCAAACTCCCTACAGTACATCTTTGCTCATAAACAGCATAATGTTAGTTGTCCTCCTGCAAAAATACCCTGAATTAGAACCAAAACCACCATTCCACACAAGGATGAACTCAGAACTTTTTGAAAAGGGACACCTGTGTAGGAGAATGGTGTCTCCTAGTCTCTTACACAGAATGTAAGTGTTTGCAGGACCTTTGCAAAGATATGGGGGACCTTGTTTAAGTAAGGAATTGAATACCTTTCCAATACTTCAGATGAGTGTCCTAACTACCCCATGGCTCTCTCTTCTAATCCTTGAACAAACAGTGAAAATGAAGTGTTGAAATTTATTTCAGTGAAATACTGATTGACATGCAGCTCAATGTTTTTCCTTTCTAACATCAAAGTTTGCACTTTCCAGCTGTACAGACATTTTCTTTACAGTGTTATATCAGGATGGTCTAGATTATTAAACACTGGCCACCTTCATCCCTCATCTCCTGCTACTAAAAAAAGACTTGCATCTTAAATGTTAATTATGCATTTGCAGGCAGTCTAAATGACTCAGGGGACTGAAATCTGACTCTAGCTTTTCATCAGCAGGTCATCAGTTCAGACCTGACTCAGAGCAGCAGTGGCTGGAAGCTTCAACAATTCAACAGCTGTTTAGATGACCTACATGAAAGAATATAATATTATATTATATGCAGCTTTGGGTGGAAAAGAATTCACATCTCAAAAGTCACGTTTAGACTGACATTAATTGGGATCCATACTCTCAGACACTAAAAGGACAGTGGGCCTAGAAACTGAGCTCTCCTGTCTCTGCAATCTCCTCCACACTCAGGATGGAAAACTTATGATGGAACAGAAGGTGAATTTTTTTTTTTTAATTATTTTCATGGCTTCTCCTGTTCTTTCTCCTGGTTCAACAGAGCAAGTGTATTCATTGTTCATGAACACACAGAGTTTAAAAATTGGGATTCAGCATTGTAACTGGTTCAGATAATTATTCTGTGCTTGATAACTGCCTTTTTGTGTGCACAGCATAGGCACCAAGAAACCGTCCCTATGAGACTTCTTCAGAAAAAATACAAAACCAGAGACACATCAGACTCAGTACATAGAAACAGGTGAATCAACACTTCAATTTTCCCAATTCATAGGCTTTCCAGAAATTTGATTATAAATCTATATACTCATTTTCATTGCCCCAGTATGACCAGTAGAGAGTTGTCAGAATGAAAGAGCATTAGAACCAATGGGTTCTAATGCTTTTCTTGGGCTTATGTGAGAATTTCAACACTTCTGTTGATAAAACAAACTTAGCATCCAGACATTTATTTACTAGTCCTAATAAAAGTAAGCAGCATTCTTTTGTATTTGAAATTCTGCCCTTGAGCAGTGTAAAGAGCCAAAATACAACTCTTATGGATTTTATCCACTCCCTAGGGGCAGGGAATGTTTCCATTGGTGTACAAATGGACAAGCTCACACCCCCACAAACTGCAGAGGCAGCCAAGGAGGGGAGCTCACTGGTAAGGCATAAAAGCATTTTGCTCTGCTTTATCAATTCTCAGCTTGACAGACTCCTCCGACTTGTGCCAAGAGCTGAACAACCATAGATTCAGCATCGAGTCAATAATTCCTTCAAGAGATGTTCTCATCCCTGGTTTGTGTAGCTCTTGTAACTTAGCTCAGAAATTCAGGATCTGCATTTATGACTCTGGCTCTGCAAATTGCTAATACAAGTATAGTGTAATGTACAATATTCAGTCCTGGGTTTATAAGACACCAGCCATGAGTCTGTGCACTATTTCTGGGAAGAAGGAAACAGCCCATCTGATGTGTATGCATCCCTGGGTTCATATAAACACAAGATTTCTATGCAGAATCCCATAATCAGAACTACAGGCGCCATGTATATACAAAATATGCATTACCTGCAGCATTACCTTTTTCTGTAACTTGGCTTATTGGACTGTCAAGTATTGTGAAATAATTCTTATAGTATTTAGACTAAAAAAAAGTCCAAACAAATATTTTTTGCTTTGAAGCAGTTGTTAGGTTTTATCTTTTCAAAATATCATAGGTGCATAACCTGATATAAGAATTAACTCTCAACAAAATTACTTTTAGTTCTATATTGGATGAAATGTATTCTTAACTCTGCTGAAAATTATTAACAATATTTAAAGAGCTAATAAAACCAGTTTTGCTGAAAACATACTGGAGATAGTAATGTGCACATCAATCCTTAATCTGAAGTGGACAAAACATTTAATGACTCACAAAATTTTTAATAAAAAAAATCTCCTAGTAATTACTAATTGAATATAAACCACCACATTCTCACATGCATTTGCCTTGTGTAACAAGCTGGATGTTAGAAGACATCCCTCATGAGTTCCTGTGGCTCTGATATGAAACCACAGTAGCTTCCTATAAATAATTTTGCACTGCCACTCAGTATTTGAGCACAAGAACTACCTTTGTTTCTCTAAACCAGTTCATCTGTAAGTCCTAGAACCTGGTTCCCAATGATAATTTTTGAAGACCAGGTTTTTCAGAACCTGGAGCAAATTAGGTCTTGGAGCTCAGCTACCTTCGTTGGGGAGGCAATTACTTTTTAGAAAGTGAAAGCAAAGCACAGGAAACCTAACTGCTTCACCCTTTGTCATCAGAAGTGAATCACTGAAGATGGTGACAGTTAATCATCAGAGATTTTGTCCTGGTTAATTTCTTCTAAGAGGCTGACAGTGTGAGGTTACACTTAAATACACACAGATCTTGCCCATATATGCTTTCAAATCGAGGAGAAAATGGGGGAAGTGAATGATAAACAGTTTTAACATACAGAAAAGAAAAGCAAGCACATCCATACTAAATTTTAAGGAATCCCATTCTTTTGCTGTTTGAGCACTTCACTACTTTGTCTCCAGTTACAAAACCCTGTGACCAGAGAAAATTGGAAAATTACATAGCCCGAGTAGATGTGCAGCCAGCTGGAGTTGGCAGAATGGAACACAAAACAGGACTACACAGGGGGCAGTGGGCCAGTGCAAGAGCACCCTGTCCTCAACAGCAGGAAATCCTCCCCAGGAAGCTCCCTCAGTCACACACATTTTCACAAAGGATGGATTTTATCCCCCAGTATGGCACACCTCTCTCCAGGCCCAGGCAGTCGTGAATGGTTAAGGCCTTGTCCTTTGGCACATTGCAAATTCAGAAAAAGAGAGGCTACAATTTCTGCCAGGAGCTGGAAAGGTTTTCCTTAGTTAAATTCATAGTTTTAGCATATACATTGACATGTAACACAAAATACAATGGTAACAACAGATTATAAAAATGTTTACTAAATATGCAATTAACTTCAGGGTTGGAAGTTTTGCTGTTGTTCTTAAATCTAGCAAACATCAGCTGGCAAACAAATTGCATGCCTTAGAGCTTCTTCAGAGAAAAGCTGCTTAAGGTTTGTTATTTTTAAACTCTGCAAGGCTCTCAGCTATTAGCAACAAAAATAACAGGAGTCAAAAAGTATCTTTCTTTTATTGTCATAAGTTAAAAATGGAAGTATTTGGATTGGTTAATCAGAGGATTCACAGCCTAGCAATTAACAAAAGCTGTCCACATTATGAGATATGGAACATAAATAGAATCTAGCTGCCTCATAAAAACTAAATTTTATATAGAAACATTCAATGTGAAAGCTTGCCTTGACACTTGTTCTGAGAACCCCTGTATGAGAGAGAAAGAAAAGCAGCACTCCAGAGGAAAACAGAGCTTTCCCTGCTATTTTAAACAGAAGAGGACCTGATTCTTCAGTGTGCTTTTTAAATCAGTAGTACCACCACCACTTGGTCCTTGACACAGGTTTGGGCCCCTTATCTGAATTTCTACATACTTAGGTTACATAAACTGCTGTCATTTTTATTCCTTTCCCACCTGCTTTCTACCCTGTATCCAAGCCATCTTGCATATCAAATCAATAATCTTGCTTCTAACTTAAATCTCTTTTAATACATCTTCAAAACTATTTGTTCTCCAACAATCTGTAATGCCTTTCTGCAACACAGACCCTACTAATCTTTGACAAATTGTCAGAAATATAAAAACTATGTTCCCAATGTTTGATCCTTTTCAGCTTTGATCTCCCTAGCAGCTGCTTTTATGCTGACATTGTACCTGTACAAAAGAATTAACAACAAAAATACTTAATACTACCTCATTGTTAGGAAAATTTAACAAGGTTTAAAAAAAATGAACAGTACTGGATACTGAACAATAGAAGCTATGCACTAAGCTAACGTTGCATTGAAACCTCTGCAATCTCCTTTCCCCCAAAAAATTTACCTAGAGAGCAAAGAAAGAATCTCACTCAGCTGTACCAGAACCAAGTGCACCAAGATTGGTCAAATCTCAGATGTAACTGGGTTTTTTTTCTATGCTTCTTTTGCTTTCATTTCCCTGTAACTTCTTCCATGTAGAAACTGGATAATACCATACCCACAGCACATTCTATTGACCCTCAGAATCATCCCCTTGATTTGCATATGTTTGCATTTATTCAAATTTTAGCAGCACGCGTAAATTACTGATGGCAAGGAGATTGAGCCAGTGCACAGGGAAAGATCAGAGGCAAGAGACACAAACTGAAAATTACACTTAAAAAAATGTTTTTTAAATGTGAATATAAACAAAAATTCAAATGAATTGTCCAGATTTTTTGTAGATTCTTCCTTGTTGGATCTATTCAAAGCCCCACTGGACACATCACCAAATACCTGCTTTGAGCAGGGGAGGTTGAATTTCCCAAGGCACCTTTCAACCTTAACTTCTCTACAATTTCACCCGCGTATGTTTCCATATTTCTATGAATAAGTTGATACTGCAGTTAAAACAGCAAGTGCTGTGATTATAGGAACTTGACATAGATGTAACGTAAAAACAGCCTTAGTGAACTCAAAAAAAGCATTAGGAGAACTTACTTGGCATAATGAAAATGTGCTAGTTGAAGTTAATATTTAAATGCCACCTGGGAAAATTGCTCTAGCTCACAAAATAAAGCTCTATTCTATAAAAGAAGTGCAAGAAAAGCATATCTTCTCTATTCAGATACCAGAATAATTCATCAGTCACATGAATCAGTACTTATATTTCCTAAATAGTGAAAATACAGCTCTGGACCTGAGCAATAGTACAGTGAGAATGTGCTTCTTGCTGGTTTGAGAGAGAAATACTCAGCACTTGCTAAATCCTTCTCCAGGATCATCTCAGTCACCTCCCCCAGGCTCCTACACCTCCCAAAAGAAATTCCCAAGCAGTGGCAGTCATTGCTCTTCATCTCTCCCCTTGGACAGTCATCAGCCACCCAACACTAAAATATCTTCACTGTCTTTAGGATTTATTTGGCTGTGTTCAGACTGTTTGGTGCTGGAGACAATGTACTTTGTTTCCCTGCAAGATTGCCTTCTGGCAAACACTCCCTCTAAACTGCAGAGCATTCTTGCCGTCTCTTCCATCTCTTTTCTCCAGATTGACCTAAAATCCATAGAAGTGACAAGAAAAAGTTTTGCACAGAACACAGAGCTAATAGAGCAGGCTGATAAACTTTGATCATCCATTTAAATGGAGCACCAAGGAACAAAGGTATGGCTACTTCTCAAGACAAAGCAATTTTTCAAGAGTGAATTCCAAGCAGGTGGTAACTAAGCAACAGCTCACCTGTACTGGGACTTTGATCACTTGACAAAGCAGATCAGAGCAACACAAGGGAAAGAGGACTAGAGATTACAAGGAAAAAAAAGAGCCTTTTCTTGGCCTATCAGAGAGAAAGATGGAAAATAGCCTAAGAGATGCAGCAAAAAGGAGCCTGATGATTTGGAGAACAGAGCAGCTGAAGAAAGGAGCTCATGAACACTTTAGTAACCATACTTTAAACAGCTTGTTTTATTTCAATAAAACTCTGTTGCTTCCCCCAGTGATGACAGAAATATTTGTGGGAACAAAGAACAGTGCTACTTCCTCACTCCAGGCTTGAAAAATACAGGTTTTTTAGCTTTGGATGAGACAGTACCCATGTGAAAGAGACCTTGGCCAATGAGGAAGAAAAAGATGGATGTACAGAACTTCAAGGGAGTGGCAGGGACAAAATAGCAGCAAAGCTGGGGAGAAAGCTGTTGAAGCCTGGGGTGAAATCTGCTTCTGGATCTTGTAACTAGGGGCACATACTGAGTTAAAGGGATGAAGAAAAAAATATTAGGAAATTACATGTAGAAATTAATCAATATATAGGAGATGAAAGGTATACTGCAAAAACAACATGTACAGTATATCAAAAACAATGGAGATGGGCAATAAGGAAAAAACAGATGGCAGGGGGAAAGAACAACAATCATTTTCAAACACCTCACAAATCCATTGATTGTAAAGTTCAATTTTATCTCTTGAGGCTGGCAATAAAATAAGTATCTCTCATCATTATTACTCCTCTATCTGCATATTGCAGAACTCCCATATGAATTAAAACTGCATTTGCCTTCAAAGGAAGCTGAAAATTTGTCATGAGGACAAGATTAGAGCCTGGATTTGTAAGTATTTATTTTTTGTTGGGAGCACCTGGACTGGCCTCAGACAGGAAATGAATGTGGGCAATAGTCAGACTGGTACTTTTTCTGAGGAACCTTGGTATCCTTTTCTAGTGCTTAAGGTCGCTCCACTCCTGAGGGAAAACAGGGAAGAACATTTTAATTAAAAATGAACAGCCACAAAACTTTATAAGCCACTTTTGCAATTTCATTATTCCAGCTAAAGAAGAAAGATTCTAAAATATTATTAACATCCCTTAAAATATTTATTAATAGAGATTTAAATTAGCTGTCTGAGTCCAGCACTATTGTAGTGATTCCATTTCTTTGGTATATCCAAGGTAAGGACTAAAATAATATTAAAATAACAGCAAGAGCATTGATGATGCAACTGAGTGTTAGAAGTTCTGATTAACAGTTTATTTTCCTCAATGATTGGTAATTATTAAAGTGCAGAGTTTCTCCTTATTAAGTCCAGAGTCCACTCAAGATCCTGGGGATCTTGAGCCGCCGCTGTTTCTCAGTGAGTTAAGAACAGCTGCAAATGACAATGATACAGCATAAAATGTCTTGTGTGTGGTGAGTACAATTAAAGATTTTCTCTCTGCATTTGTTTGAAGACTGACAGCTCAGCTGACAGGGCAGCCAAGTTTATGCAGTTTTCTGTAAGCTCATTGACAGCTTTCCCTGTGAAACTCTTTCTGGCTCTCTTCATCAGGTAAAATCCTGAACCTTTGTCAGACAGCTCTTTCAAGAGCAAACAGGATGAGGAGTCCCACCATGAGCAGCTATGAAGTCTCATTAAAAAAAGTCTTTCACACTCTGTTGTCCTTGTTCTGTATTATAATGATGGTTTGCCATAAAGTGCAAAGAAATGTTATTCTAATGAACAGAGGAGAGGCACTGCAACAGTGAGGCATGATTAACGAGCTGAAGTCGTTCATGAAGTCATTTTACATGTCTGGCTGGTGACCTTTGAATTTGAAGAATTGCATGTAAAATATAATAGGAGAAATTATTTGCTTAGCATACAATGTATTCATGGTTTAACAGAGGGATTTGGAATGGGTTATGGTGTGGGAGAAAAGGCAATCCTGACACAAAGAGAGATTACTTCTTCCTCCTGTCTCCTTTTCCATCCCCAGATTCAAATGCAATTGAGGGCCTGTTCTGTGCAATGAGCTCCCCCATGGCTGTGAGCACTTGCCCATATGCCTTCACTTGACAGAATTCCCTTCCTTTGGTCAGGCCAGGGAACCTAGAGAGCATGCAATAGCTGAGAGAGATTCTAACCCTGTTTAGAGTGCCAGATGACACAGAAGAAAAACAAGAAAATTAGATTTTCTGCTTGAAAGGTTAAACTCCATCCTTTAGGTCTCTTCAGAGGGCCCATATCTTTTCCAGCCTATGTGTCAGTGACCCACACTCTCAGACCCAGCCAGCAGCCCCTTTCCCTAATGTGGAGTGGGGACAGTACAAGCTGTACTCATAAAATTACTGGAATTGCTTCCACTTTGTCCAGAATGTCCCAGTTTCACTAGGATAGCTGGGAACCATAACCCTCATAAGTCCACACAAAGCCATTAAGAGCACGGACCTCTGCTTGGCCACTTTCATACATCCCACATGGGATCTGCTTTTGTGGGACTGAACAGAGGATAGAGGCTTCAGGAGCCTTTGTTCAAAATCTTCCTGTCTGCCAATTCCTTCTTCTCAGCATGTGAGGTGCACCTACCAGCTATAGAAAGCATAATGAGGTACAAGCTACACCCTGGTGAAGCTCCAAAGCATTCCTGACCAAGTGAGCAAGGTGCCAGGAACACTCCTTTCACAGCAGAATGACAGGCACACCCATTTGTGCTAAGACCTGCAGGACTATTTCCTGTACATTTTTGAATAGAAAGGAAATGACCAAAGCTGATAGCAGGCAGGACATGAAGGAGGCAGTGAGAAAGGATCAATTAACTACTTTGCTCAAAGTGTAATGATCAAAATGACAAATTATCAAAGGCAGCAAAGAACACTACATGTGGCGCTGCAAGAATTCAGCTGTTCTCTTATACACTGCTGCTTCCAGAGTGAGGTAAAAATGGAAATTCTACCTGCTCCAGCATCTGCAAGAAGTAAGGAGAGGACAGAAGCTAAAAATACTGTTAACCTAGTTTGAAAGTTAAATATTGCTCTAATACTGTACATGGAGAGGAAATAAGTGCCTTTGTTACTGTTTTCTGACTCTACTGCATTTTTACTCATAAATAAGAAAGAAAAGTTAATTGGACCACAACCTTGAGTATCAGCAGAGAATTTTTCCTCTCATTCTGCTATCTCCCAGGTAAGCGAGCTATGTGCTTTTAAACTGTGCAAGCTTGCATTGCACAAGATGGTTTGGGCTTGGAATGAACGGTATTTAGCACTTTTCAGTCTCAAAATCAGAAAGAGTAACAAATAACAGGAAAGAGAAAGGATTAAAGACAGTCTCTCCATACTTTTTAGACTTTCACTCAGAAAAGACTGCTATAACATTGGCTTGTACTTTCTTTCATGCTTCTCACTGTGTGTAAATGAATTAACAAGAGGAAACCCTATTTCCTCCCCTTTCCCTGCAAAAATAATGACAAATTCTTGCTAGCAAACTCCCTTTAAAGTTCCCCACCTACTTTTGTTCAACGCTACATTATAGAGCTTCCTTTGAACTACTGACTATATTATTGTCACAGTATCATGGAAACCTTAACTGCTAGAAGACAAGCACAGTTACATGAAGCACTTTTGTGTCCTCCCTCTCTGCAGTCTCAGGCTGTACTTTCTGTCCTTCTTTTGCGATGGAGTATTTGCAAGGTTAGGTGGTGAGCCAGCCCAGCAAACCTAGCTGTACAAAAATTAATTCAGTCTTATTTTGCCAGGAAAATTTTAAGCCAATTTGTCCCTCTTTCTTGTCCATTTCTGTGCCAGCATAAGCACATGAAGGAGGACAGGAAAGAGCTGCAGGTCAGGGCAGGTTGGGAACACTTCCCAAAGTAGTGGAATTGACTTAAACTGACTTAAAGTTATGGTTAACCCACAACCTCTGACACAGCTGTAGCCACATCAGATATCCCAACATCAACGCAATAAATTATTCTATTAAAAACTCTAACAAGGGCTACATCCTCAGAAAGAAAACTTCAACTTTTTGATAATTCTGTATTTTCTGACAAGGGGAGTGACAGAGCAACTTTTTCACAATTATCAATTGTGGAAATCATTTTCAACACACAGCATAGAGATGCAAACATGTTTTAAGCCACTTACAGCTCCAGAGAGCCTGGACAGTGCTGTGAGAAGAAGTAAAAACCACTTGTTTTCCAGAGAGCCCCTCTAGGGTTGCCAGGCTCTCTCAGCAGACTGAGCAATGCCACAGTACACCGAGGCAACATGATGAGCCCAAGGAGCTGGTATGACATTGAGAGTTCACTTGTGGGACACTGCACCAGGGATTGGTTGATTCTTTCCATGGTATGGAACAGTACAGTTTAAATTGTCTAATGAGAGCGGTAGAAGAGCTAAGTAGGATTTGATATTTTGCCTAATGAGGTGTGCAAAAAATTGCTAATGTATTTAATCTGCATAAATTTCTTCTAGCATACATATTCCCATGCACCCACACACATACTCTAAAACTCAATTGCTAATGATGAATTTCACTTGTTCCCCCACCAGAATTAAGACTATTTAATGAATTGTAATGTATAGTTAATTATCACACTGGTAACTTAGATCTTGTTTATATTGAGGCTGGATGGGGGAAAAAGAGGCTCCTTTCACAGCTATACCAGGAGAGTGTAGCGAGCACAATGTAAATGCAGGCACTTGAAGATGAGGCTTACAACAATTGCATAAACTTTGCTGAGTAACCAAAAGTTTGTACTTCCAAGGAAACATAAATTTTCTAGCTGTGTAAAGCACCTTTAACATAATAGCTTTTTCTCCAGGACTACAATATTAAGTATAATCAGAACACAGCACTGACAAACCCTTAGCAAATCTGGGAAAAATGTGTAAGTGATTCATTGTTACCAAGGTTTCATTCTATTGCCAATTCACTGAATTGTCCACAGAAGAGAGGGAAAATAAGAAATACTTTCCTCAGAAAAGGAAATGCATGTAATGCATGGAATATTACATGTATTTTCCTTCTGGAGGGAAAAAAGGAGTGGGAACCAAAGTGCAATTTGTGTATGAGCACAAATCTATTCTTGGAATGGTGTGAAGCTATACATTTCTGTCTCAAGCATCTCAAGTCTCTTGCCACTGGCAGTAGTACTGGATTTTCTTCTGAACTGCAGCAAATCCTCCTGCACTGGGCAATTATGCCATCATTCCAGTCAGCAAGTGTCTCTTACATGTCTCCTTTCAGAGAGAGTGGTTCCTAAACACAGTCTCTGAAGTATTGCATTACTACACGCATTAAATTAAACATCCTGCTGTAGGATTACTGCACCTAAACTCTGTTTTCAGGAGGCTTCTATTCACTAAAACAGTATTGTGAAACTGTCTGTTTCTATGAGTAAAGGAGGAGCTGGAAACTAAGCAGTTCAAGAGGCGGGCAGCTGCAGAGATGCTACTTTCAAAATGAATGTCCATGGCAGGGGGTGGAACTAAATGATATTTAAGGTCCCTTCCAAGCCAAACCATTCTATGAATTTGGCCCATTCTTGACCAGTTAAATCCTAATTAACTTTTTGTAACTCCTTTTTGGTGAAAATCACTTTTTCATTTTAATGGTAGTCAGCACATCTACTACAAAGTAACTAGCAAGGTATCTCTGGACTGTCTGTTCAACAAAGGTTTGAAAGGTGAGAGGAAGAAAGAAAGAAGAAATTAAAACAAGTGAGCATCAGTGAGCTGGTAGAGCTTTCAGCAAGGTCTGCCACAGCACTACCTCTGCATATCCTCTTGGGGCTAAGCCATAAAAACACAAGTACAGCAGAGAACAGATAGGTAGAAAATGGACAAAAACACAGCTAGAGATTTGAAACAGATGAATACAGCTACAGATTTCAAAATAAAATATTTTTGGACTTGCTGAATGCACCCATTCAATATAACTTACAAAGATTTGTATTCTTCAGTAACATACATCCCCATTTCTCTTTCAGAGCCTATTGTTACCTGCATTCTGTCTTTACTTCTTCTTCCCTACAAATTTATGTCAAATTCACTGAAATTTAATGCATACCTTGCTTATCAAGTAAAATACCTCAGAAATGTAATACAATGACAAATAACTACATTAAATATAATACCAGATCACAGCATTTGTACCTGAGAATTACTCCCTGAACAACATAGGCTATTAGTATTGCCATGACTCAATACCATGCAATATTTTTATTTAAACTTAGCTTCTATAATCTAGTGTGCCTAAGAAAATTATTTCAGATAGCAACTGAAACAATAAGTAGAGATATAAACAGTGATAGTCTGTGTCCAGAACCTATTACACCTCAGCTGACAATAGGAACTTCTTTCCTGAGCTACCCATTATCTATTCAGGAGACTGAAATAACAGGACCATCTGGCTACTTGCAATAAAGGTGACAGTGCTCACCTCTGCTGTCCCTGCTCTGTGCAGACATGAGCATGGAGTTTGATATTCCAGATATGTCAGCCTTGTGAGGCTGAACAGTTGCAGGGCTCTTACTATCCAGGAGCAGGGCACAGTTTATTCCTGTCTTTAACCAGCACATTTCAGGACTTTAGTTATTTGAATGCCCTTCATTAATGAAGCTATTCCATAATAAAGGGCAGGAATTCCAAATGAAATATGAATGCAGAGTGACTCTGTGGACACTTATTTTGAAAGTATAAGTCACCTTCAAAGTTGGAATCACATGGAGACAATTTTCTTATTTTTACAGAACAACCTGGTGTATTCCTGACATACTTTGCTATGACACTTTTGACAGTAGTTACATATACAAGTTTTTTTTGGCAGAAGATGATGTAAGCATAATAAATTAATTTATACTGATTCTTTGGTTTATATTTCAAATGAAAAAGTAAGTAATACATGAAGATTTCTTTCTGGTTTCCATACCCCAGTCCATTTTTAGCAAACACTTATACAGGCTAATTTGAAATAGACCACGTACCAGTTTTATCCCTGGCTGTAAAAGCAATTATTTCATAAGTGCTGTAAATCACATAGTTTATTGTTTAAAAGAAGTCAAATTGTTTACAAGGCTTTTAGATAAAGTTATTAGAAATAATATTTGCAAATACTTAGTGATAAGCAATATTAATATGGTTTTCTATATAATAAAATGGTAAAGCAGATATGATAAATACATTCTTATTATGAACTAAATTTTTGAGCCTGCTAATTCCCACTGAAATCACAAGAATTAGATGACTCCAAAAGCATAAAACTCTGGATTCCAAATCATTAATTTTAAGTAGTTAGAAAAGGGGCCAAGGCATAACTGATAACTGGCTGAAGGGTTAGTGTGAAGCATTCCTTTAAAAGGTATTTAATGTTCTGTTAATGCATAAAATTAAATGCCACTTCAGGAGGTTTGGGAGTTTAGCTGCACCAACTGGTTTTCATTGAATTAGAAGAGAATCCTCTCATGGCAGCAGCAATGTAAATCCAAAGGAGTAGATGAGGAGATACCTTGCTTTTAATCCTTTGAGTAAGCCGCTGTCATGATAAATTATAGGAAAGAAACCCTGGAGCTGTGTCTTTTCTTCTTTTCTTTCAACACCTAAGAACTTCAGAAAGAAGCCAACTAGGTCATAGCTAGCCACAACAGAGTATATCAGTGTTAGGCAGATTATATGTAAGTAGGTTAAGTGATTCCATGTATTCAGCAGCTTCTCTACTGACCACATACAATGATTTACAGGTGCCTACATTGGAATAATTATACAGTTTCAACACTATTGAGATCCAGAATATCCAGGAAATGTTCATGGAAACACCTATGGAGCTTCCCATGAATAAACAACCTGTTACATTTTATGATGTTTAAGACCAAATACCTGACCTAAAGATTGGCAGAACACTGAGGCATGGCTGGGGCCATGACGGGCCAAGTACAGGAAACTTATTGGAAATGTTTATTAAATTTATACATTGGCCTATGAGATATGTCACAGTAGGTTATGTCATTCAAATTTTATTGTGTCACATCATGCCTGTCAAATTATAACGGTGCCAGACTGGCAAAACTGCATCTAGAATTAAATTTGATTTTATCTTACCTATTTGGGGGTTTTGAAAAGCACAGCAGATTATATGTCCTTTAAAGTGTTTTAACTTTCACCACAAACTTGTCCACTTGCTGTTCATCTGAAAAAAAGAAAATTCTGAAGTGAGGGCCTTGTGTCATACAAGCATACAGTAAATTGAGACCAGACAAAATTATAAAGTCCAGGCAACAGATGAGCTGTGTTTACAAGAGTGTCCGAGGATCAAATCTGATTGGAAAAAGATACTGAAACTTTTACAACTCAAGCATTAAAGGAGCAGGACGGGTTCCCCAGGACACACCGAAGTCAGCATCACCCAGCCACATTTATCTGACAGCACCACTTCACGTTTAAATTACCAACACAATTTCTTAAAAAAAAAAGCCTAAGGACTATATTTGGATTTTTATGCATTAAACAATGAGTCTGAGGTCCACAGGATCACTGCTATACTGACTGAAGTAGGATCTGAGTCTGCCTTACCCTGCTCTTATTTTCAAGGCAGTTAAGACATCTCTACTTTCACACCACTAAAATAAAAGCTTTCAGAATTGCTGAGAAGGAAATTTATCTTTTTTTTAAAAAGCACACATTGTATAGTTTAATTGAAATCAACTTGCAACCTATTTTAATGCTGGCATTTTTCATGTTGTGCTGCTGGGCTTTAAAGCTGGGGAATCATTCAAACCACAAAAGATTTTCTGCTTCAAAACCTTTTAGCCACCAAAATGTGTCATTTTGGCAGGTGTGCTTTTTGAGCAATCTGAAGAGAGTTTACCAAAATGAAAATGCCTGTTAGAGAGCAATACCAAAATTATCTCAATTGCATACAGAGGTTTGAACCCTGAAACAAGGACTGAATGCAAGGCTCCACATTGC
The DNA here is from genome assembly GCF_027477595.1 of Haemorhous mexicanus. Lineage (NCBI taxonomy): Eukaryota > Metazoa > Chordata > Aves > Passeriformes > Fringillidae > Haemorhous > Haemorhous mexicanus. The sequence goes on along the minus strand of NC_082352.1, from coordinate 9,698,335 downwards.
TGTTATGGATGTCCTTTGTTTGAAAAGAGAAAGTGGCTGCCTGTTCAAATCTCACACACAGACATGTACACACATTTTGTGTGTCACCAAGTAAACCCCAGGGTTCTCAGTTAAATAAAGTTCAACACTGGAATCTAATAAAAATGGTGAACATATCCCAAATAGCAGCCACATGATGGTGGAAACTGTTGCTGTCTCTTAAGATCAGCAAGTAATTAATGTCTTTTAAATGAAAAACATTCAAAGAGAAAGCATTTTCCTTGCAAATGAACACCTATTACACAACATGTTAAAAGAACCAGATTCAGCTCCTGCCCTTCTAAATATCCAAAATGTATAAGGCAAAAACAAGAATGTAGTCTGTGTACGTCTTAAAATTGTGCAAGAAATATACTAATTTAAGTTCTATTTATAAAGGATTATTTTTCCGTATTTTGCCTCATTTGCAGCTGTTTTAACATTATCTAAGACAAACTCATGCTTCCAAAATCATCTAATTGACACTGAGAACTAAGGTTGTTCAGAAGTGTCTTTTTCATGACATTGCCACATTTCCATTGGAAAACAGGAAAACACAATAGATGTGCTCATGAGTCGAAAATAAATGCTTGAGGAAAAAAATTAAATGGTGAGTGTCATTCAATTTGGCACTCAAAGTACTTTTCACTCCTTCTAGGAGGCTGTCCTTGTCATAAGATAATGAAGAAAGTGAATGATACCCCTTTTTCTGTCTCTAAATATTTTGCTCCTAGGAATATTTTCCCACTGTTCCTACACTGAATACTGTTTTGTGTTATAGGTAGAGCAAATGAAGAAATCTACTTTAAGAATAAAATATTGCTCAACAGGAGTAAATGTGACTCATTCTGATAAAGCAAAAAAATTTAAGTATTCAGAGTGAATTACAGGTAATCCTATTTTTAAATTAAATCTCTTACTACTTACAAATAGCTGATTAAGCACCAATGCATAGCACTTGCTCTTCCTTCTTAAATTCAGACATCTACTTCATTTACATGCAATATTTTAAATGCATTTATTTAATACAATGCCCACCTCTGTACTACAAATTGCTTTTACTTGTCATGAATTCTAATGTTCATTTTTTATTCTGCTTTGAAATAACCAGCTACCCTTGGCTTTCTTTTCTCTCAGGCTTTGATATATTGGAATCATTTCCCCAGGCAGCAATCAGTGTTGATAAAAGAGTTTGAAACTCAATTCACAAACACACAGCATATTTTTGGGTAAGAGAACTAGCACTTTATTTCCACTGTGTATCAAAACAAACATGGGAATACTGCTTCCAACAGAACTGAGTTCACACAGCAAGGAAGACATACTGTGGATTTCACAAGTGGTGCTGATTTACAGCATTTAGGGGGTTATTTTATTTCTAGAGATAAAGTTCTACCTGTGCAACTATCAACACATCACCTTCAATCACAGAAGTACACAATGATGGCATGCACCTTAGTGGTGTTTCTTCTGCCCTTTCTCTGTCTTTCCTCCTCCCTCCTGCATTTGCCCAGCATTTTCTGCTCCCGTAAACACATTCCCACAGAGGCACCACTGGTATTGCTGAGGGGCTCAGCTGTGCCCTGTGCTAGAGTTGCTCCAGAACCATCTGGAACCAACCCTGTCCCATATGGGTGGCCCCAACTGCTCCACGGAGATCCCATAGCAATACCTGGGAGGGACAGCTGGGACCCACAGGACCCCCAAGATCATTTTGTACCTGGCAGTCCCCCTCTCAGCCACAGAAACACCATTGGGACATCAGCCAGGACTCCCGTGACACCCCCCAGAATCACTCCTTCCTTTCACAAATAACAGAAAACCCAACCAGCTCCTCAAAAATGCTCATCAAAGCTGAATTTCCCTTTCTCTCAGCAATAGTAATTACTTGTGAAAAGAGCTGTTTTACCCAAGTACATCTGTGTTCCGTATTTCAACTGCATTTCACATGAGCTGTAAACCAATCTGTCTTATCCACAGCCTTCCAAAACAACAGATGAAAACAGTAATACATTAAATTACAGAATTCTGTTGGTTTTTCCAAGAAACTTCTAGGATGATCACAGTGCAAAGCAGACTGCTAATCTGATATAAAAGATGTGTAAAAATGGCAGATAGGATGAAGTCTTCCACAGTGCCAGTCTGCCTTACAGCCATAATGATGTCTCCACATACTTGAACCATTCTAGAGAACATATTGTAAATATACCACAGAAAGCCTTACAAAGATAAAGCTAAATAAAATCCCCTCAGGCAAGAGCAGCACAGTCTGCCTGGGTCTGGAATATGCTCTAGCCCTGTGAGTGCACTTTTGGTAGGAGCACAGGGCAGCTGGGCCACAGGGGCTACCTGGAGAAAGGGAAGGTAATTCAGAGTGGTTGGAAGGACAGCTTCCATGAGAGAGGGATCTGGGCTACACTCAGCACTCTGCAGTCACACTGGATCTGTAAGTCTTTGCTTCTGCTGCTTTCCTTTGGGTACATTTTCATTTGTAGAAATGATTGGAGACCTAAAAGCTGCTAGTAATAGGAACTGTACTTTAGAGTCTTGTGCTATATGTATGTCCATACACATCATTTCAGAGGTACACATTCCCCCCAAATTTTTAGACCTGTGAATAGCAGCAGAACAGCCCAGTTAAAGAAACCCTCCAGTTTTCCCATGCTCTTACCAACAGGAAGCTTGCCTTTCCAATCACTTTACCAGGAAGATACAAAATCAATACTGCAAGGGGATGGACCCCTGTTCTCAGCTCTGCTTTCTTTTTAAAGTTGCACCATATGCAAATTAGGTAGAACTAGTAAACTTTGAGGAAGTTACCAACACAATCATAAGCTAAACCTCAATGCTTCTGAGATTTATTCTGTATATGTGTCTCCCAACACAGACATTTCACATCCTGGCCAGCCTGGGAGATGAGGTCAACATTCCTAAGAGTCAGGTAAATGCCAGTGGAACCTTTCAGAGGCACATCAGATTGGAACACACACCAATAGCAATCACACTTATAAACCTCACTCAATTACAGGCTTTTCAGCTCAGGATGAAAAACATGCCTGCCCTAAAGAAATGCATTTAGGCTTTCTCATTTCTGAGTGGTGAAAGAATTATGTCAGCCATCCATTATTGATCTCCTCAGGAAAGACAGCCTAAAACAAAGCAGCTCTGAAGATACTCCTGCAACAGGGCTGTACTGACTTGCCACCTTCATTTAATGATATTTTTACTTTAGAAAAAGTTCATCTTTTAGGAATACAGAAACCATACATCCAAAACATATCTTTATCTGAATAGCAATTAGTTCTAATTTTTAATATAAGCATTCAGGACATATCTAAAAAAATTGTAAGACCAACTTTCTGTACAGGACTAGGGATTGATGCAAAATGGTATAGGAACATTCCCCCTCTGCAGCCTCCTGGGACACAAAAATCAAACTTCACAAGATAACTGTGCACAGCAAGAGACATTAAAACATTTCTAGAAAATCATTAGTACAACTTTCCTGCCTATTTGCAGGGAAAACAAAAAAAATGTTATTATATCACACTTTTTTAGGAGCCTCTCCCTCCCATCCTTCCAGCTTTTACTAAATTTTTGGTCCTGTTAAATAAAACTTATTTCTCACCTCAGAAGACATCTCATCCAGGAAAATAAATTAATATATTTCTACCAATTACCAACACCTTCTAAATCTCCGGAGAAATTTTGCACAGCAATTAGCAACCTTCTGGGCAATGTGCTCGAGCAGGAAAGGACTACCACCATCCTCCCTCCCAAGCTTCTTCAAACAACTCCAGCTTTAATCTGCTGAGCCACCCTTTTGATGGGATTCACTTGCAAATCGTTAGCACAAATGGGCAACACCTGGATCCTTGGGGGGGTTTGGGGGTTGTGTCTTCACCAGGCATTTATTTAACAAGCTGCAGGTGGGACTTTGGGGTGTGGGGTTCTTAGAAAAGTCCCCTTCTGCTAAACTGTGAGATTCAGAATATCAACGTGGGTTTTTTTGGTTTGGTTTGGTTTTTTTTGAAAAGGCCAGTTTTATTGTCACATGTGGGATAGACGGGGTTACTCTTAGCAATGATTACTCTCAACAATATCTTTTTCAAGGGAAGTGACTACCACTGTGCTTGTAAAATTTAGCAAGTAAGGTTAAGGTCAACAAAGCACCTTCTGACAGGGATTTTTGGAATATGTCAGCAAAAGAGAACAGAAAATTAAATTACTATTTATGAACAAGTAGCAAAATATGTATGCTGGCAACATTTTAATTGCATTCTGTCCTTTCCAATACATGTTTGTTTTTTTTTTTCATGGCAAATTTTCCTCAAAATTGTATGCTATGCTGGTCTTGGAGTTAGGCAATTATGGCTGGGGGTTTGTAGTATTTTTTGGGTTTTTTTCCCTTGTATCTGAACATTGAAAGAAAAATAGAGGGGAAAAGCTTTCTACCAAGGAAATTATAACCTAGACATATTAGCTGTTAAATAAATCATATTTTTAATAAAATATTTTTCAGCAGCATAAGATGAATAATATTTAACTAGACAGACGTTTCAGGAAGACTAGCTATGAGAAAAATGTTTCTATATGTTTTTTAAAAAAGGTGGTTAGAACATGTAGTTCATGTATTAACTGAAAGCTATCTGGTGCCTATCAACAAAGCCACACACAAGTATTTCTGCCTGAGGAAAGGGAGATTTTACCTTAAATGTCAGGGTGGGGGAGGGAATCTCATTGCTGAAAACCTTCCTACCTCTGATCAGAGGCTGGAAAGAATGAAACAGGCACAGGAGGATGAGCAGCATTTCCCATCATTGAGTCCTGGAGGACATTGTGTGTGTCACTGTAGGCATGGCTGGGAGGAGTGGCTTTGCCCTCTCCTACAGACCCAGGAGTGGCCCTGGTACCTGGGGCTCACTTCTGCCACTCCAAGGTGGCACTTGGACCTCTCCAGCCCCCAGGATGGAAGTGCAGAACTGAGCTCTGTCCGTGGGCACCAAAGTGTAGAATATGCAGAGATGCATTGTCTGGAAAACTTGTCTGATGACAAAGTGGAAATATGACTGAGAAAGAAGTTTCTATAAGGGATCCAATTTATTCCTGCACACAAAAAATGCTTTATGGGAATCATGAGACAGTGCATGGGACAAACAGATTCTTTCACTTGATTGGCCCATGATGCTGGTCCAAGCCTATCAGGCTAGGAAGGCTCCCCTTTAACACCTTCCTCTAATCCATTTCTGAAGCTCTCCTTTGCTGTCACATGAATGAGAATCATGACAGTGCTGAGGCTAACTTGTATTTGCATTTTAGCTCTTGCCTACCTGCCAATGCAAAGAGGGACTGCATGCATGATGGCAGGCAGATGTAACCACCCCATTTGCATGTGAACATTTGACACTGCACTCATGCAAATCGGGAGCAAAACAGAGATATTCTTTTAAAAACACAGGCAAAAATGCAATTAAAAATACAATAAATAAGAAAAATTGAGAGAATTTTGGAATCTGAACTCCGATTTGGAAACAAATATTTTGAGTTACACTGGCAAATAAAAGGGCATATGAGCACAATAAATCTGAAGAATCCAAATGTAAATCCTCTTTCTACCTTCATTTACTCTAAATCTACTAAAGCCACCAGAATTACTAATCTAAATTAATGGTAGCTGGTAATTTATTTGTTATGAATAAGATCCGAGTACTATTACAATACTACAAAAGCCTTCTCCTCTGGTGAATTCTATAGACTACTGAAATGCTCAGGATGTTTAAATCATCATCACATCATAGTTACTAATAGTCTGAAACCTTGAATTTAAGGGTCAAATCCAGAATAAATTTCTCTCAATTAATTTAAAGGCTCATACACACTATATTGTCTTTCTTTTTTTTTTTTTTTTTTCCTCTCTAAAAATCTCTGCCTTGGAAGACATACAATGATGTTCCTTTTGGTATTTTAAATCATCTTGAAAATAAAATAACTAAGAAAATCTCTGAAAAATAAAACTTATTTACTAAGTTTTGAATGGAACATCAACAAGCTCAGTAATGAAGCAGCAAAATGATGTATTTACTCACAACATTGTAATCACATGCTTAAAATTATCCAACTAGTAAAATCATCTGTTTCCTACCATCTGGCCTGTGTGCAAAAAAATAAAAGAGCATATTAAAGACAGATATTTACAATTTCAGCCATAAACAAGGGTTTACATATGATAAAGTTTAGTATTCTTATTTTTAAGGCTTTGAATTTTTTTTTTTTATTTAAGAGAAGCTAGTCCAGTCAAGTACATGTAAATTGCCCTAGAAATTAAGAAATCAAAGAAATGTGTATCATGCATAAAACACAGGGACAAAACAGAATTATGTTTCCATTTAAGCTGCCTCAGATACTGGAACTAGGGCAGCAGAGTCACTCTTGCTTTAGTGGAAATTTTCTGTATGAGATTCTCTGACATGAACAGGTCCTTGTGGAATAAGAATATTAAAATGTCTAAAAAAATATTTTACTAATGTAGAGGTGTCAAAAACTCCCCAAGCCTGAATAATTCCTCCCTGGAAATCTGAGCTCTGATTAAGTGTCAACAAGTCTAAAGGATGAAAGCAATTACAGCCTTCCTTTGCTTTCCACTAAAGATCAAACCCAAAGGTGCCTAGGAGTGTTTGTTGCACTGGTCTGTTACAGTGTGGCATCTTTCAAAAGGTTTTCTGAACATGAAACAGGTAAGTTTGAAAGCAAAAGGGAAAATCAGCAATGTTCTTATTATTGAAACCAGCAAACAAACACTCATTGGGAACCCTCCTTTCAATAATCTGCCCTATTTATTCTTCTATTGACAGTAATTCAACAAGCCATAAGGAAACATAGGTTTTTCTAAATTTCCATTCTGGGAACCATTCAGCAGTCTCAGCCACAAGAATTGCCAAACCAGTCCTCTGGATTAGCAAGAAACATGCTGTCTATGGCACAAATAGATTTGTAAATCTCTGCTTTTAAAACCCCAAGCTCAGAAAGGACCAGTCCAGTGCTACCCTGGTAAAGAGAAAATCTGGTCAAATCACACCCTGTGTTGTCTATATTGACACAACCTCCAGTATCTCAGGCAGACAGCCTTAGGGCTCTTCTTCTCCTCATTTTTTAATCAGAATTTCTGTTTCTCACCACCAGTCTTTTTCTTTTAACTACTTAACTCCTTGCACTGAAAAGAAATCTATAAATTCCATTTCAGACAAAATCTGTTCCCAACTGCTATCCTCCAGCACTATTCTCACATTCTGTTCTCACACACACAAAAATCTTTTCTGACCCCTCTCTCTCTTTTCCCTTCTCAAGAAATAAATACATAACCAGCCTTCAGCTTCCCTAGTGTCCCTTCCATGGTCACTGGTAACCAGGGAAACCAGATACTATGGTAACTCAGGGATGACAAATCATTCCTTAAACTCCAAACTGTATGTAAAGTCCTCATCTCTTTCTTCTCTAGGTGATGAAGTGGCAACAAAAATAGTGGCAGCAAATCTCCATCTTTACTCATTCAGTCTTTTCACTATGTAAATCTGCATTTTCTCCATGTATCCCTTCCAGTTTTTTAAGTGCCTTGCTATTTTTAGAGCCATTTCATGCTCAGACCAGGTTGTTCTAAATTAGACCTGAGTGCTCTCATCAAAGCTCTAATTGCATTTTTAATTTTTTTTTCTTAATGTCCGAAGTAATTCCAGTTCAAAGTATATGGATTCTCTTTTCAACTGGAGGGGGAAAAAAACTTTCCCAAGCCACACCTGGTTATTTTCTGAGCCTCCAAACTACCACAGTCCAATATCATAACTGAGATTTCTGTCTCAATGGTGAGTTTATGCAGAGTCCCTGATGTTTAACCAAAGATTAATTTTGTTGTCTTCCTTGGGTAAGGATATGACAAGAGTTCTCTCTCTCTCCAATACCTCTCATTTTCATGAAATGTGAACATACCTAACTTCTGTGACTTTCACACATGCCAAATTTGTTTAAAATTGGTCAACAAGTTCAAATGTTATAGAGGAGGCACATACCAAGTGTAGGGTCACAAGGACGGCACTTTTTAGGACAGCTTGAGATCAAAAAATCAAAACTAACAATTTCTAGATTATCAGTGTTCCAGAAATGCTTACTCATTCTTGAGGAAAAAAGCCAGTTCCATCATCCAGAGTCTTCCATACTTTCATAAGAAATTTTCTAGCACAGTTGATCTTAAGTTCATTTTAAAAAATTAAGTTAACACTAGCAAGAATGATTATGCATTAACCATGCATACATCACAGAAAGTACAATTTTAAATTCTACTCCCATTGTACTCTGTGGAAGTATGGTGAGCTCAGTGGAAACAGTAGGTGAAAAACTTCCAAAGCAGCCAGTAAACAAAGAAGACATCAATTTCTCTTGCTTCCACCTCTGTGCTCTGGGTTATATGTTCTAAATTACAGGGGAGACAAGTAATGGAAAGCTCTGTTTTAAAGTATCATTTACAACACAAGAACCTTTTCTCTTTGCTCATACCTTAGTGTCTCTGCCTCCTGGAGTAATTCACCTTGGCTCATTTGCTGGCTGACTCAGATCCTCTGGTCACTCTAAAAATAACAGTATTATCCTGGACAGTCCAAAGTCAAAACCCAGTCCAAGAGGAAGAGATACTACATTGATTTTATAAGACTGTGTTTGGGTTTAAGTTACTGTCTCCAACAGGCAGCACATGACCCTACAGTGAAGAAGCTGTTCAGGTCCCAGTCAGCCCACTCTTGGAATCTGATACCAGAGAAAATTAGTTCCAGAAGATTGAAGAAAGACACAACTCCCCTCTGTCTGGCACTTCTTTGTTTCTCAGACCTCTGCTGCAGTTTCCATCTTTGCTAAACAGGACTGTAAATGTTTGCTGTCTAGGTAAGAAATTCTAGTGCCTTTTTTCTTTTAATTTGCTGTTCAATGTGACAAATTAAAGAATCATAATACTTGCCATAAAAAGGAGCAAATAGAAAATTTCCCAGCCACAGATCCTCTTGAAACTCACACTGACTCAGTAGGACAGCTTTTCTCTCAGTAACTACTGAAAAAACAGCTGATTACTGAGAAAATAATCAGTTAGGCTAGAAACATTATTCTTGTATTGGTATCTCCTCCTCTTATTAAGTGCAATGAGAGTGTCAATATCCAAGCATCCCACAAACAGTGCATGATAAATCTTCCTTACAGCCTTTGGACAAACAATACAGTGCCCACGGAAGGCTGATTTATAAAGTGTGCTGCTACTCCACTTGAGACACTAAGCATCCAATTCCAGAAGTTCTGAGCATATAAAAAGTTTACTTGAAGCCACTTTCAGCATCTAAGAAAACCTCCAGAGCACCAAACTTCCTGTGCCACATAACTGATAAACCAGAACCAAAGGAAGAAAAACCAGAAGCGTCTTTATGTACTTAGAGTTTCCTCATTTCCAACAAACAGCACATCATCTTCAGTGAATGATTTCCTTCTGAGGTTTTAGACAAGGCATACATTTCTTTCTTTTTTCCCTGCTTGGCATGCTATATGTAGAATCCTAAACTGAGTATTTATTTTCCTTTGTAGATCACCATATCTATCCAACAGTGTTGAGAAACCATTCAGAAATAAAGAGACTGTATATAATAATAAGCAGTAGGTTCAAGAATAGGAAATGTTTTAGTTCTAGATTTCCAACAGTTTTCTGAAAAACAAATGTGGCAGATCAAGCAGATGAGGCACTGTGTGCTTGTGTATCCTTTCAATAATTCTAATACATATAAGATGATAATAACACCAAGTTCTAAATAATGATTGCAAACAGCTTTCAGACTGCAGAATAAGTAAAATGTCTGATATAGATGAACGGGTACTGGCAACTTCATCTGATTCACAAAACACAAGGAAAAGGCTGAAGCTATGACTCTTTCTAGCTTAAAAAGTCATTATGGAAGTATCAGCCTTGTTCCTGATGTCTTCCCCAGGCAAGACAGCCCAATATATTTAGTTAAAACATGATTAGCCTTAGTATTTACCCCTTCTTCTTCCCTCCTCTTTCACTGGATTTTTTTTGAACTGATACAGATAAAGGAAACTGGTTTCCAAGACACATTAAATTAAAAATTAAGATTTACAATCGCATTGAGGAAACAGTCCCCTACTCACAAAGTAGCTCTGGAAGCACTAATGCTGACAATAGAAAACAATGCAAAGGGAGGGGCACAGACTGGCAGAGGGTGAGGATTTGTCCCTCTGAAAGATTCAAAGCACTATTTCAAATCTCAGAATGGGACTTGAGCAGTACTGAAACCTCCAGGGATCTCTATGGAGAAACATTCTTAAATACAGATTTCCTTTGGAGAAAGGGAAAAATTTCAAGCAAAACTGTAAACTTCCATAATTTTAATTCAGTGTTGATTCTGTGAGCAGAAAGTGCCCACTTTCTAACACACTGTCTATTTAGCGAAAGTTTCCAATGTTATTCTGCCATTTTAATATCACTGAATTGAAAAGTAAACAATAAAGAAAAATCTTTCTGCGCCATATATGTGTAAAGACAAGACTTTGCATTGTTATTCCAGCTACTCACATGAAATAAATTCTTATCTGGTCTCCACATGAAGAGGAAAACTCTATAACTTTCAGCACCAGCAGGCAATTCAGAAATACAGGACATTTTATTTTGCACAGTTTATAAACGTTAGCGGTTTGCAGTATTTTAGATCAAAACTTCAAAGAGCTAAGGAAGGAATGAGGATGCTACCTTTGCATTATTTTTATGATCAAGCTTTTGTGTGTTTTAAGGTACATTGTTGAATTTATTTTGTAGTCAAAGTTTTTAGTACTTAGTAAGACTGATTAACCTGCTCTCCCCACCCCTCCAAAATAACCTCATGCAAATTAAATTAATTTTTAGAGAAATTAAAAAAAAAAAAGAACTAAACTCTGCTCTTTAACAGTTACACATAAAAATGGAGCACATAATGAAATATATACCATGTGCTGTTAAGATATCAAAGTATCCTGCAGCATATAAAGCGTTTCAGTTGGAAAGGAGAAATCCTTTCTTTCCTGTGACATCATCTACATCTCTTTGAAATAGCTGCTGCCTATAGAGAATTGGCACATGATCAATAGAGGTGGGGAAACCTCATGATCTCCTTCAGCATCCTGCAGGCAGTTGAACAAGTTCTACCTCCTGCAGGACCAGAGCACTGATGCAGTGCATACCATTTAACTCCCACACAGAATATAACTTCTTTCCAATTGCTTGCTATAAACATTAAGAAAAAGTAGGTTCAGTATCCATCCCTTTGGCCTACTTTCCATTTAATATGGATGTGCCTGAAAACCAGAAGTATCTTTTTTTGCATTCGATGTTAGTATTAAAAGGAATGCTGCCTGTGTCTTACAAGGGTCTGTCTCCAGACTGGTTGAAGAAATGAATGATATATTTAAAAGTAGCCTCTGCAGAACTTAACAATTGTGTGAATACTCAATTTTATGCAATCAGCTAAGTGGGAAGTATACCAAATTCACTTGGGATTGTGGAAAACAGTATTTTGGCAACACCCACAGAAAGCAGCTCATGAAGAGGCTCTTTTTCCAGACACTTACTTGTTCACAAATTCATTTCTAGGATTTAAGAATATTCTGTCACCAACGTCTTACAAACTCCCTGATTAACAAAAGTAAGAACTGCTGAAGATTAGCCCTCCCCTTTGCTTATTTGATGGACAGTTCTTTGACACCTAGTGAAAGGCAGAGCCTCCTTCTCTTTAGTTCTCAGAGCAATTCCAGTGCACAGGAAGGGCTGAGCCACAGCCTGTGGCAGTTTAGGGCATGGTGCCTGCCAGCCCCACTGAGGGCTTTAGCAGTGATCAGAAGGTGAGGGGCCAATGCCACTGTGCTCCACTGAGCCTCAGAGAGAGAAACTCAGAAACTACTGTGCAAAAGGGCATCTCAGGAAAGGTATGATTACAAATTTTTTTAATGATCTACTCAGCATAAAAAGGATTGCAGAAAATGAATCTGGAAAAGGATTCTGTTCATGAGCTGCAGTATGTACAGGTTCAAAAATAAAGAGAAAGACTCACAGCCTCCAGGATCCCTCCTTGCTCAGCCAGTCAAGATGACTTATTACACCTGCATATAGCAGAGGAGAAAACAGAAAGTAAAATTACTTCATTGATTTTGTTCTGCTGTATGTAAATAACCTTATTGTCAGATCTGCCCTTTCCAGGAGAAAAAAGTTTTGTTCAATTTACCAGTTAACTTTTTTTCTAATTCTGATTTTCATATTTCACAACTTCTCCACTGAGGACTCAGTAAATAGTAGCACGATTAACTGGATTTACATTTACTTCCTAATCTATTTTATAGACTATTCCAAACAGCTTTTAAAGTTTCTTAATAATTTTTTTGTTTCACTAATATGATGATTGGAAAAAGAAATTCTTTTGAGTGATTTCAAGCATATCCAGAATTTCTATTTTCTCATCACAACTGTTAATAAAGGCATAATTTTCTGAATATATGTTAAGTGAACAGAGCTCTAAACTCTTATACATGTTGTGTCTCAATTTGAGGAAAGGAAGCACAGTTTATAAATCTATGGATCAGTCTCAAGGCAGTTCATTTGTAAGCCAAAATCAGGCAGTGTTAGTGAATGGCTGGGAATATCCATGTGGACAGTCACTGGAGGGCAGAAGTAATAACCAGCCTGTCAGTCATCTTAACAAGCTTCAACCAATATTGATTTGGGGGGTAGATGAATACAGTATAATATGCACGCGTTTAGAAATGTTAATAAAAATGTGATCTATTGCACTTTTCTCACTAAATACAAAAGGCCAAAAATAACCTAAATAATCCTAGGAAAATTGTTTGCTTGGTAAATCCATCTGCAAGGGATGTGGAAATAAATCAAGGGTTCCTTGATGTGACATGGCATATTTGAACTAACAGATCAAATAGAAACACCAGCTACAATTCAAACAGTTACAACTCAGACTCATTAGAGACAAGAAAAGCAAATTAGATTTAAAAATACTCTTACTTAGGTCATCTTTCAAATCAAACTGAAAAGTTAGAGAAGTACATTCTCAGTGCTCATGAGAGTGAGTCTAAGTGATGGACTTATTATGAAATACATAATTTTGCTATATTCTTCATACCTACAGCTAGTCAAAGTAGAAGGGGTTTTTTTATGTGCCTCAAAATAATCTTCTCAAAGCATTTTGAGCTCCCCTAATAATCATATCATATTTATATGCTAAATAAACAACCTAGACAAAATTCCAGGTAGAATTCTGTGCTCCTGCCCATTATAAATGAGTGAAACATTCAAGGACTGTGCATCACTAACTCTGACCTTAAAACTTAAATACGGGTTAAACATTATAAAAAATCCATATCTCATATCTTGTCATGATTCCAAGTACTGAACATCTTATTTGTTTAAAAATCCAGTTTGATTTTGTAAATTTCTACTCCCAGAAGTAAAATCAACTTTAATAAATAGTAATACTGAGTCAATAGATACTAAATATTTACAATTATACTAATCACTTGAACAGGTATCTTCATGATGGAGCTGTAAATACACTGTAAACTTTAGCAAAAATAACAGTTTTATTTGAATTATAGATAGGAGGTCAACTTCTGAACTGAACCCATAGTATTCTACAGGCTGTAGAAAAAACAGGTGGGTAAATAACATAAAAATTGAAATATGCTACAAGGCAGACTCAACAAAAAAATTACAACACACAGAGAAGAATACAATGCCATGCTACTGTAAAATAACCCATTAATCTGTTGTGAAGCAAAACATGCAAGCATGTATCAATACCTCTGACTTTTACAGACCACCAACTTGAACAGATGCATCATGAACTCTGCATTTAACTGCTTGTATTTCAAATGTTCAAGTGCTTCCAAAGTGCAGGAGATCATTTTAAACAAGAAAGTACAGAAAAGTATACATAGGTTAAAAATTATGAGACATTAATAAAAATGGCATGTTCTGCAACCCAACAAAAGTAAAACCAAAGCAGCAAAATTTTACAGAAGTGCAAAGCCTTTTCCACAAAAAAAAAATAAGCAGAATTTAGAAAACTGAAATATAAGTAGTAGTCAAAATTATTATCTAAAAAACTCATATCAAGCCTGTCATTAAGAGCAGTTCATGTCTCTGGCCCTGCTTTGAAACTAAGGACTTTTTCATGCAGCATGCTGTACATACTTTTTCCTTGAATAATATTTTCCACATTGCCTCTCCCCAGGCAACAAAGCAGCGAATGCAGGCAGATGAGCAAAGTATTTTCAGCAAGCAAGGACTTACTCAGAAGCAGATGTCTGTCACTTGTAGCAATGTACTAAACGAGGATCTGAGAAATAAGCAAATTCCTAAAGACACCTAAATGGTGGGAAAATGATCAACCCTCATGTGAGAATTAAATTCCTGAACTGAACTCATGAGGACAAAAGTACAAGTATGTAAAGGATGCTCTGAGGTCACTGAGCAGGACGAGCATGTGCTCCTCACTTACACTTCAAAACAGTGTTGTCATTTTCTTGGAATATTTCATAAAAGGTGACAACTTCAAGCACAGCAGTCTGAGAATTAAACTGAGGTCAGAGAAACCTGGCCAGCTAATAGCAACCCCAAAGCAGTCTTTTCTTTATGGGACAGCAGCTTCAAATAAATGAGATATATAAATATTTAATGCCAATCCTTACTTTTGCATAAATAAATGTAGCTCTTAGCCATGTGCAGAAGTCTGTTCTTCTACAAGTTAAAAGAATTCCAACATCAAGAAAACAGAGATGAATTCACATATAAAAGGAAAATCCCAAAAACTAATTTAGTTATTTATTTATTACATAATTTGGGGTTTATGCTATATATTCTGAATTAATCTGTTTGATAGAACCAATTTCAAAACTTACGTGTAAAGACAGAAAAAGTCATGGTCAAGCTTACAAAAAAGTCTTGCTGCAAGGGGATCTGTAACACATTGCATTTTCACACACAAAATAATCCCGATTTTCTGTCTTTAAACAGCTACATTATCTAATTAAGCAAAAGGACATTTACATGTGAAAAAAGGAAAATCTTGAAAAACTTTACAGTAACATATTTCTCCATTTTGCGTGTAAAAAGTTTAAGTAGTGAGGGAGTTATTGCATTGTGTACAAGACAGATAGAATTATGTTGAAACTTTATTAGAGTTAGCTCAGTTATGTATCCTTCTTCCAGAGACATTTGACTTGCATGGAGTAAGAGACCAGATAAAAAGTTTTAAAAATATAAGCTCTATCAGAGTGTTTATTATGTAAGCATCACATCCTCAAATTCTGAAAACAGAGCCCTCAACTCATGAGACTTTCCCACTGAAAACCTGAAAGAAGCCTGATGTGACAGGCAGAAGAGACATCCCTGTGCACAGGGCCCTGCCCAGGAGGGACTGCACTAACCCCAGCAGGAGCTTCCCACTCCCTGTGCATCAGGCACTGCAAGCTGATGGCCAAAGCCTCCTGCATTTCAGTACTGGACAAAACAATCTTCATGTATGCAGCACACATATACAAATACTGTACAAAGACATAAATCTATCTTTAAGGATGAAAATTAATTATATAAATGTATTGAACTTTTTTTTTAAAGTGTGTATCTCCCTTGGACCAAACACAATAGAATTAGGTGCATTCCATAAAAAGTAGGTCCTGGTACATATGCTCAGATATACATCTGCTAAAAAGTGTACATCAATTATTTCAGCAGAATATCTGAAATCCACCACATGTTACTAAGGTAGTCAAAGTAATTGTCAAGACACAGCAGAAAGGTCATTGTAAAAAAAGACTATGTTACAGCAACATTCAGAGGCAGCTATTTCTTCCAAAAGACATAGACACTGTGACAAAATCAGACTTTTTTTCTCCTGTGACAACCTTCAGTTTCTTCATTCCTTTGAATATTGTTCCTGGTTATGTTTCTAAGAGTCCCTAAATCTCAGTTTAACTGCTGTTATTGATTCTTAAGGGCTGAAACACAGGTCTAAACAGAGTTTTTGCCAGCTCCTTAAGTGTCTTTTATATAAAGCATTAAGGACATTGATATATTTGTTTTCTCTTTCGGAGAAGTACAGATAACTCTATCATTCTATACATCACCTTCATTGATTGGTTTATTTCTAAAAATATGTGACAATTTACCTGCAGGACACTTGTTCCTAACTCATTAAGAGCGATCAGTAAACCCTGTGGTGTTCATTAGAAAGAAACTTCTGTGCACAGCAGCAAAAAATATTTCCTTCAGCAACAGTGGTTCAGCATTTTGAGGTGGCTGTAAGGTCAAAGAAATAGAGAACAAATACATTGAATGTAATCTCTATTGTATCTCCTTATTCTGAGGTCATCCTGGAGGCCTAATTGTTTGATTCATGCATGTTGGTTAGATTCACTACCAGCCTTTTCCCCAGTTTTTAATAATATTTATTTTCTGGGAGTTCATAAATTCTGAAATTTAGCAGAGAAGGTTTCTGGTGAAGTAATGAACCAAAATATGACAAAACATCAATCAAAGGAGCATGTGGCTTCTGACCCTTTCTGGGTCTTGGTTTTATGACTTTCATATCTTTGAAGTTATGAAAAGGAGACAAGATATGACAGGTACTGTGCTTGGAGAAGTCACTTAGTCAATTTAATTCCAGCCACCTGTGAGCAACACCACAGAACTACTTCAGCAAATTTGAAGGTGTTCAGCTCCCTGTCTTTCTTTCACAGTAGTAACACATAAGCACTATAATAGCTTGCAGGTGTGTTTGGCTGACTTTCTTTCAGCCCACTGATGAAGTGGAGGAATTAAGTAAAAACACAACATTACATTTCAACATTGCAATCCATCAAAAAAAATTAGAGATAGCCTCCAGAAGATCAGGAAATCTATAAATGTAATGCAAAATGTGGTTGTGTGAAGTCTTGGAATAGAGCCATGACCAGTTATTTCTGTATGATGAAAAGAAAGAAAATGAATCCTAATATATATCATAGGGGAGCTCCTCATGTAGGGAATTTTAGCAAAATTAGAACTTTTTGCTCCGTTTTAGTTGTTCTAGAAGAGGAATACAGATAAAAACTTTGCTTATTTCCAGCTTTAGAGCTGGTGAGGGTTAGGTACCAAGAAATTACACTTTCTCAGGGCTTTTTGTGAAAGTCTGGAAACTTCAGCCCAAAAGATAGAAAAAAGTTCTCATTTTAATATGTTTTTAGTTTTATCAAGTAGGAGATTTTTAATTTGTCTTTGAACAAACCATACTGGATCTTTCTGAAGTCAGTGAAAATACTTCAATTTTCAGCAGAAACTGAATCAGTGCCTTAGGGAAATAAGATTGCCATATTGTTCCTGTGGGGAAGGGGAGAAGGTTTGAAGAGTTGTTTGTGAACAAAAACAAAGTTAAAGTTACAAATAATTTGAAAGAAAACAGGAAAAGGAACTGAGACAGCCTGTTGGAAAGTTAAACTGCTGCTGTAGGGGTGGCAGTCTATCAATTTTTACAATTTCATGTAAAAATTGATAGACTGAATTACAGAGAAATATGTGTAGACAGTGATGTTTTCATACTTTTTTCCCATTCAAGATATTCATACTCAATACAGCAAAGATAACAATAGGAGTCTACATATTTCAGAAAGCAGAGTTTTGGAATTTTGTGGTACATTAGTTGAGGGTAAAGCCAGAAGGCAGGAAAAAAGGATGAGGAGTAAGCGTGGGTCTTTCTGTGCCAATTTTCTCTTCTGCCTGAGGCTGCCACTTTGGTAATAACCTGAGTTTCTAACACCTTATATTACACAGGAGGCTCAAGATTCTGAAAAGTTATGTACAATAAAAATCTGAGAAATGTGCAGAGAGTAACAGTATCTGTTAAATCTTTAGGCTCAGCTCAGTTAAATTTAGGCTTTCTGGTAGGAATAAGTAAGTTGCAATGCCATCACTCAGAGTCAGACAAACAACATTTGGCTTTTAAAGGGAGGGGAGCATAGGTGTGTGTGGAGGAAACAAGCTCAAACCTCTGAGCAGACCAGCATTTGGAGCATCCACCCAAATTTTAACTCTCTCAACAGATAGGTTTTGAACCCTTCATGAATCATACACAGACTGGAGATAAATAGGTAGCATATGAGGAATTTGAGTGTTAGCATTTATATGCCCTCTAAACAATTTTCATAGGGCCAGCTTCCCATCAAAGGCAGCAAAATAGAAAACATTCTCAGGAGCTTCAGATGTGTGTCAGAACTTTCTTTAATTTGTTTTTTTTTTAGGCACTTTACAAATCCAGAACAAAAGCTAGTACCTCTGCACTTAGCACGCTGACAAATCTATTAACATGGCAGCTGCTCTCCTTGCATCCAACATCAGAGGTTTTCATGCTTAATGGGCAGAGTCTTTTCTCATTCTGAAACAGATCTTCCTGAAGAAGATCAAAGCACAATGGGAATGAGATGGGGAGCAAGACCCAGGAGCTCTAATCCATTTATATCATCCTGTCTTTCAATATTGTGAGCAAATCCCCCTAAAATGAATGCAGCTTATAGTGGAAGTTAATCCTGATCTGTGAGATTACAAAGTTGGAACAGGCAGGTTCACATAAAGGATAACAAGAGGATGGGTGTCAAGTCTGTTCCTTACCAAACAGACCAAAGGAAAAAAAATTGAACAGGAAACCCTGCTTGCACCTCGGTGCTACTGTGAATGCATACTATGGGAAATTTTAATTTTGAGAACCTCACAAAATATTTTACAAAATGGTTCTTTTTGTAATAGAAGAAAAGGAATACAAAACTACAAATTACTAATTTTTCCAGTATAAATATGAGATCTGTTTAAGGGATAGATATAGATATATAAATAGCAATTTATGCAATATTTGTCAATACAACATTGTGTTTGATTTTGTTTCATTTCCATTTGTAAAACTGATTTTCTATATGGGTATTCTATATATTGGTTTACTTAGAGGTGTAAGTGGACAGAATAACACACTGGCTATTTTTAGCATTCAATAAGGCCAACAAAAAAATTCTTTTGAATTCAAAGTCACTTGAACTCCATAAGGAGCAAATCACTCTCAGTCTTATGATAAATGGATAGGTTGTAGATTCACAGAAAGG
The DNA here is from genome assembly GCF_027477595.1 of Haemorhous mexicanus. Lineage (NCBI taxonomy): Eukaryota > Metazoa > Chordata > Aves > Passeriformes > Fringillidae > Haemorhous > Haemorhous mexicanus. The sequence goes on along the minus strand of NC_082352.1, from coordinate 9,679,117 downwards.
TTTCAGCTTTCCTCTGGTGATACTCCTACAGTCACCACTGAATAAAAACATGCACTATGCTTTTACCTAAGTTGTTATGTAAACTAGATCTCCAAAATTCTGGGATGTGATTAGTCTAATTGGAACAATGACAAACCATATTGCATTCAAACACAATCTCACTAGGACAACTGCTGTCAATACCCCATCAAATGTATCTATTTAATTTTTGTATGTTACTTGGAGAATTACAATGTTCCAAAGTTAGGAATGCCATAGCACACAGTCAGACTATTCATGCAGAAGGTGCTAGAGCAGTTGAAATGTACCAAGACGTCTCCTGAAAACCAAATTAAGAACTTTTATGTGATCTCAGCAAACCAGAAAATAGTGGTAAATAGTGCATGTTTATGTTTGATTTTGCACCCACATCAAAATGTGGCTTTCATATTTATAAAACATTTTCAGAAACAGTGATCCTAAACCTGAATGAAGAATATAGCAGGAAGCTGCTAGGGAAAGTATTATGGGGTTTAATAATTCCAGAGATAATCATGGATTCAGTATAGGCTTTGCAGTACTTTTATATAGAGTATTGTGTAAAATATATAGTTGGGAGGAGATAAAATTTGAACCCTGTAGTCAGAAGCTCAGTGAAGAATTTTCTATTCAATGATACTGAGGCTGAATTGGTCTGGCTTCATGATAGAACCTTCCCTTTGCAGCCTGATGTGTATTGAATCAGGCAGGAAAAAACCTGACCTCCTTGCTCTCAGTGAACATTCATAGGTAAAGCTGAAGGGAGGTAAAGTCGAAGGCAGCTTCCCATCCATGATCCAAAAGTAATAAATAGCCATTTTCTCCCAGCTGAAATGCAAAAGCAGGGGCAGGGAGAGAACTTGAGTATGTAGAGGTCAAGCACTGGAAGAATTTATAATTATTATTTTTAAACATTCCAGTGCCAACTATTTTCCTCCTTCTCAAGGTATTAGAGGTGAGTACACAAGGATACAAACAAAGCTTGTGCTTAGGCATCTATATTTTCTTCTAGGTCAGATTAAGCTAATATAATAAAGTAATGGAAAACCACTGATGGATCTTGGCTGAAGACATGGATGTCAAACTTTCTTTAGATAACAGAAACACTGTTTGACAGAGAAAGGTATTTGTTAGTGACTTTCCATCCACTACAAAGCACCTTGAGTTGTCTTGGCACGGTGACTTGCCATATGGAGTGATGTGTGACCTGTGTTAATTTTGCTCCTATCAAGATATTTTGTTCAATTTCCACAGAGATGTTGTGATGGAAATTATTTGCTACATATGTCAGCAGGAATACATGAAAATTTGCAGCCTTTTAAGTATATTTAGAACGAATCATAATTCCATAACAAACTCCCAACAATACTTTACCATTATTAGCCCCCATTACAAAAAAAAAAAAAAATCCTTGTGGCAACAACAATAATATTGCTTCATTTCCCAGTAATGAGGCAATTAACTAAGCTGTCCTTCTACATTTTTTTTCCTGATGTAAAATATTTGAATATTCAGTTGTAACGTTACATTAAGCCTTAACAGCAGTAAATTTCTTTGATGGAACTCTTCCCCTATACTTTAAGCCATAACGGTTCTTGAGACAGCAACAACAATTCTCAAGGAAAGCTTCAGTCAGCCCTTGTTTCTGTCTCTGTAATGGACAAAGTTGTTTTCTTCATTGTTCTGACTGTTGACTTTCAAAAGAATCTTTAGACCATAACCATCTTTTCTCTGAATGCAAATCCAGCTGTTTATACTCAGTAACATTGGTGGTTCCTTAACTATTTTGTTCCCAAACTCAAATATCCGGGAGATATTCTATTGAGTTATCAACTTATCAGCTGTCAGCTCATGAATTTCAGATTATCATAGATCATTTCAAATCAACCTCTGCATCAGTTCTGCAACAGACTAATAAACCAAGTTTGTTTGTTTCAGCAACACCCATTTTGATTACCAATGTTACCATATATACTTAATTTTAAATATACTTTGTACTTTCACTAGGCTTTACTTTCCAGTGGAGTCCAAAGGCTGTTATCAAAAATATCCTCATACAATAACTTTTACAGTACTACTAGCATGCTTTAAAGTTATTATTAAACACTAATAGGTATATAGCTAAATGGAATAAGAAAAAAAGGATATATATATATTACAGCAATTTTTAAAAAAGTAAATTCCAAAGTATTTTGTTATATCCTACTCTATTGCTTGTCTCAGTGCAGTCCAGGGTCATAATCTGACCAAGCAGAAAATTATTGAAGCAAGATGTTTAATTATGACTATAAGACTTTTCTTTTGAACAGGCTTTGTGTTAATCCTTTTTCTAGCCCACTGGGGTGACCATGGGAATATTAAGGGAGTTATTTGAACATGAGTTTGATCTGGTCTGAAACATCCTCATTAGTGCTGATGATGCTCATGTTGTTGTTGCCCATTTTCACTTTAAAAACAGCAGCTAAAACATGCAAGGCTCAGAGGCAGAAAAAATTGAAATAAACTTTTTGCTCACATAAATTGTAAAGTAGTGAAGTCAGTAGAACTGCTGGAACTCTTTCTGAGCTTTTTTATACATTAGCTAATCCCATTTGCTTTGGAAGTGTGTCCCATGTGGCACTGTCTCATCTGTCACCGAGTGGGTGGGTACCTGTTCATACGTACAGTGAAAGTAGAAATCTGACCAACTGCAGAGTAAAGAGAAAGCTGAAGAAGAAGGGAAGTAATATCACTTGAAGCCCTCCACACACAATAATAACCTGCATCTAGCAAGAAAATTCTGGTAAACCCAGAATATTAAAAATATTCTGTTTACATAGGTATCCTGTGAGAAACAGTGTCACACATTCAGACAATTTTCAAATGGTACCTCAAATACCACCCCCTTCCCCCACCTTCTCTCCAGCATTTTCATTTACAGAAATACTCATAAAACACCAGTATTTTTTTCCCAGAGCAATGTAACTGTATCCAACACCCCAGGTTGGTATCAGAAGTCTACTTCAGCAATACTCCTGTGTACAGTGTTTATTACTTTTAAGAAAGAAACAAGAGCTAAGGCTACAGAAAAAGAAACATTTTCACTGTTTTGATTATATAAACTAATAAATATTCTTCTCCCAGACCAAGGATCCTTGAAGTCAATACTTTCTGAAAATAAATTGTTTCTTACTTTTCATATTAAGAAAAATATTAACAATCAATAGAAAGGTCAAAAGTTTTTCTTCACAAAATATTTTTACAGCATTTTTTCTATTTTTTCTTTCCCCCTTTTCTTCTCCTGAAGGAAACTAAATATTAGAAAGCTGTAACAATCACAGCTTCAAATATCTTTACAAATTCAGTTGAATTTAAACACAGACTCGTGCATGGAGGTGGCACACACGATTTCATGTATTTGTTACAGGCAGCTGCATTTCCTTCCCTTTACAAGGTTTTTTTACCTGTCCTTATGGTCCCTGATTTTAAATAAGGCTCTGCCCTAGCAAAGCCTTAGCCTATCCCAAGATCCATCATATCCTCATCCTGCATCACCCATTTACAGTGCACTACCAGATTTATTGAAAATGTATTGCCTAGCTGTGATTTATATTTGGGCAAGTCACTGAATCACAAGAGCTATTAAGTCTTCAGGGTAGGAATCATCTCTGATGATACATCTGGTAAATGTATCACATTTATTCAGTAGCTACAGAGTCCAAAATTAGGTTTCAGTTATACTGAGAAAACAATGCCAATAATCAATAACAACTATTCTTTCCTAGGTTTATTTATGCAATAAATAATGTCTGCAGCAGTTGAGGAATATAAGGTCATTTTCTGCAATCTTTCAAGTTTTGTGTTACCAAAATTAAGAAGAGGAAACCCTTTATGTTATTTTAAAACAGGAACTCCTCTTACCTTGATAATTATGATCCTTTAAGGCTTCTTAAATTAAGTGCCACCTGAAGAAAAAGAAATTGGAAGGGAAAATAGCCTGGTTTTATTTTTTCATCTTTTTCTTCTTCCACTCAAACTTTTTGAAGAAACTTCATGTTATCCTGTGATAAAAGTGCAATGAATTCTATCTTATCCTCCCATTTCTCTTTAGTTCTCTACAGTCAGATTAATATGACTATGAATGGAGTACAACTATTTTGTAGCTCCCTCTGGAACTTAAAAAGGAAAATTGGATAACTTGGCAAACCTCATTTGCACTCAGCAGCTTGACTAAAATCCATCTCAGGATAAACAAGAAAACAATGTGAAACAAGTGTTAGAACAAACTGCTTTGCACAGGCCTGGACCGTTCTCAGCATCAACTGCTTGCTTGAATATTCTTCAAAAATATCACTCACTAAGCAAATTGCCAATGCTCTTTATTTCATATAGTGAGATAACCCACTGAACATTTTTCACCTGTGGAATGATGAAAACTTCAAATCGAGAAACAGTCAAAACCAAACCCCAAAAACCACCACAATAAAAACCCCCACAGATAAAGCTTTTAAAAAATAAAACTTAAATCACAATTTACCAGACTGCTCCTAACTGCAGGGTTAGTGTCAATACTTCCTGAGCAGTGAAGAGAAAGCCATGGTTTCCACAGCTCTCACTACATAATAACTATCAGAAAATGCTGGCTTCTCAGTGGTGGTGACAGTAGGATACCCACTGACTACAGGACAAAAACCCCATTAATATGCCTCTCATTATACACACCAATCACTATTTCTATTTCATGAGATCATAGATCTTTAATGTGTCATTCAGATCCCCTTTGGCTACAAAAATAAGAGGTAACCAGAGAGGGAAGGTAATGGCAGGAGCTGCATGAGATCACCTAAGCTGCACTCACACCACATTGGTTTTCAGCTGGACAGCATTCAGCTCCCAGGCTGCTGCCAGGGCTTTGAATATCTCCAGCTGCAGAAAAATGATCCATAATAAATCATCCCTTGGGATAAATGATGAAATGACCACCATCATTGATTCCTAGCACTACTGACAAAGTACAGTTGTAGAATGAACCCTGAGGTTTTCACTGTAAATTAGTTATTCATTCTAGGAAACTTTTCTTCCTGCAGGATGTTGTCATTCTTAAGCTTTGGTAAGATTCTGTGGGAAACAACAGACAGGGAAGTATCCAATTGCTGATTGCCACACCAGTGCTCTTCTGTATTCCACATAATGTAAGAATATGTTGTAAAAGTATCATGTGAAATCTTGAGTGGCTATGGAACCTGGATATGTTTGTAATGCATCTTGAAATCCAAGCTTAATATCTAGATTTCACAGATAACAGAGAAAGTCCAAAATTAAATGGGTTTTCTGAAAATGTGCACAAAGCCCACAGCTGGACAGAACTTGAAATGGCTAATTCTCCCCTCCTGATATTAAAAAAAAAAAAAAAAGTAGAGAGTTTTGAAACTTTTGTTACTACAATTCCTAAAATGAATTATTTTTAAAATTGATCATTGCATCTTTAAAACAAAATATAGCTACTAAAGTATTAGTTTAATATTTACTACAGTTTGTCTTCTGGATTTGTTATGAGAACTTTTGTTAAAGAAGCTCCTAGAATTTTAAGTGGTTATTCCAATAAATAAATAAATAAATAAATAAATTTAACTACAATTAAGAAACATTACTTTGCAGATGACACAATATAAAATTAATGATTGGAAAAGAAAGTAAAAAAATGGAGAACAAGAACCTACTGTAATTACTCTCCCACATTTAGATTATTAATGACAAGGCAGAAGCCAACTGTCCTTTTATGCTGAGTTAAGTAGTCACCCAGGTTGTAGTTTTTATTTTATTTGCCCCAAATTATTACCTCAGGATTCAAATTCAAGATTGGTTTAAGAATTGGAAGTGTACTTTGCAGACATCAGGCTGGTCTGTTCACTCCAGTGCTTGTTGCAGGTTGATCAATAGGGTGCCAGCTCCTGGCTTCTTGACTTGCACTAACAGGCAAAAATTCTGATAAGAAAACTACAAAACAGCACAGCATCCAAACAACTTAGGGATATACATATTGATGTATTTTTAAATTTCTTTCTTAGGCACAATTATGGGCACAAAATGCACAGCATATTCATGTGAATGAGCATCCAAAGGGTTCTTACTGAGTGTATACAGGAACATATACAAAACATAATATGTAAATATAAAATTTCTGGTAAACATTTAATAAGAGAAGACAGCTGAATTGCTCATCTTCTGCCAGTGGCCAACTTAACTGATCACAGTTTTCTCTACATCACATTTTTACTGCTTAATTTTTTTGTCAAAATTGAGTAACAAAGGCAAGTTAATTTGTGGCAATATACTTAGCTTTGACACTGATGTATGAAAAACACTGAAGTAAGAAATCATAATAAATCAAATAGTTACAGAAATACTCAGAAGGTTTAATGACATTATTCCTTTTTCCATGGACTCCAAAACACCAAACACCAAACCCTTAGAAACACTAAGGGTTTGTTCAGTTTCCCCTCATACCTCAGCCTTTTTAATTACTTCTTCCAGTTTGTTTCCATTGCAGTTTGTTAATTCCTTCCTGTTTACTCCTTGGGCACTTTTTCCTGCAGGAAAGAGGGTGTAGGCAACAGGTAAAATACCATGTCCCTGATTGAATATGACTAAAATTCTGGTTATTGTGCCCTACACAGAACCTTCACCACCTACACCAGCCTCAGTGAGTGTTGCTACAACTTCATGAAATGTTCCCATTCTTCTCTGCCCTTGACAATATGCACATAATGCTGTTTTATAGCACAGGAGAGTTCTAACTGAGTTAAGGTCTCACAACATTCTTCTTTCTTAGATGGGGGAAAATGTTTGAATCTGATAATGATAGCATTAGCCTAAAACATGCATGTGAATTAAGTGGACACACAACAAAGAAATGAGCCTTCATATAATACAGTGGCTATCCAGTTCAATGCAAAGATGCAGTAGAGTCACTTCAGCGCTAAGGTTTACAGCTCCCTAAAACTAAAATGCTTTCTTATTTTCAAAAACCCCTACATGTTTTCTCTGGAGCAAAATGAAAGATTAGGCATAATCTCCAGATAACTCCAATGCTCCTAGAACAAGGCTTATAGCTAGGGGAGGTAGCAAGCACAGTTATTACTGAAATGAGGAGGTAACACATATCAATACCTTCTGAAATATCTGGAGAGTAGTCAGTGGTGGCTGCAGACACCTCAGTAGAGATCTGTATAGCTTGGAGAAAGTAATTCCAGAGAAAGACACTCAGCTTTGTTGAAGAATTAATGAAATAATAAAAGACATGTGCCTGAATATATTATGGCTATTAAATCTGATTAACACTATTAAGATGTAGTTTTTAATTATGTTAGCTGTTTATTTCTTAATGTCTTAGCAAAATAAAACAATACACAACAGAAGATTTGTATGAGATTTCCTTTTTTTAAAATCAAGGGCAGATTCTATCTTATTTTGCACCGTACAATATCATTTGCTCTGCTGCCAAATGACTGCAGTTGCCACTATTATGACTGGCATCAAGACAAGCCTTTTAAGCTTTGAAGGAAGTAAATAAACAGAGTAACAGAAAATTTAGCACAAAATGGATTACTGGCAAACCACAATAATTTCCTAGAAAAGCTCGAGCTTCTTAAACAAAAGACTCTGGTATCTCCTGAGGCCAGTGCCATCTCTCAATTTACACTCTGTTGTACTAGAAGAGACTCTAAGTAAGCCAAAGAAATAAGCATTAAATCTACTGCTTGAAAACATTCCATCCTCTCATTCAAATAGGTTCATTAACTAAATCTGCCATATAGTAGTGAAAACTCTACATGCTGCAAAGACTTCCTTACAAATAAAAAATAATAAAGAAATCCAAGCCTGATTCTACAGCTTTTATTTTGAAATTTCAGTGAGAAATTGAGATTTAATCTCATCCAAATTGAATTAACCACCTTAATCTTCAATTGCTTAAATTAGCAATACAAAATCAGTATTTCTGAGCCCTCATGAATCTAAGTGACAGGTGAAGAAAGACCTCCAGCTCAGACACATGGAGTACTTGATCAAGACAGAAGTGAACACAGCTCACTCATATTTAAAACATTCTTTCATATATTTTTAATAAAATAACTGATACAAATTCAAAACCAACTTCATAAATCAAACATTATTCAATGTGCAAGGCTTCAAGGTTTCCCCTGTTATGGATGTGAGCGTGCCTGTCTCTGAGACAAGGGTTTTGCACTTGAATGCTTGAGGTTTTATGAAAGGTTTATTGGATTTCATAGTCCCTTAAGGGGAAACCCTTTAAATGTCTTTGCAATTATAAGTCTAATAACAATTTCAGCTCTTGGACAGAGCCTTGACTTGACAAAGATAAGGAACTGGAAGTTGCTCAGTCAATACAAAGCTATTAATCTCTGTCACCCCGCTGTCATTGTGGCTCAGGGAAACAATGTAGTTTCTTGACCTACGTGAAGCCATGTAGTGATTTTATTCAGGATGTCAGCATTCATCAGCACAGATTTTGTCACACCCCAACTCACTTGAAGAGCTCCCAGTTCTTTATCTTGACTGCATTGACACCCTTCAGATACCAGCAGTTTGTTTCAGTCTCTGCTTATTATTATTATTTAGCACCTACTCATGTATAAAAGCCTCCAAAAATAAAGTTTTGAGCTGGAATATAAGCAGTTTCATCACTGCCTTCTGTGTCCTCAGAGGACAGTTTTGAGTTGCCAAATGCTATAAGCACTTGCATATTCAAATGAAGGTTAATTTTGTTCATCTTCAGTAAAATTAGATTAGTATTTTTCCTTAGTGGTGCGGTTTTTAATGTCATCCTTTTCTGATCTTGAAATACAGTGTGAGAACACCGATCAAACTCTTAGCAAAATATCCTGCCAATGTTATCACAAGAATGCAGAATTAGTGTGGATTTGTCTTAAATAAGCTGAATTTATCTTTCTTACTTGGTTAGTGTACCCTTGCTGTAGGAGAAACTACAGCATAGATTAGTTAATGAGCTTATCCCAAAGTCTTGGTGAGCAATGAAAAGAACCCTCACTTTTTTTCTGGAAGACTTTAGAGAAGACTACAGTGATAGGTTGTAGAGACTTCACTAAATATCACATGCAAACAGCAAACAGATGGAAAAAAAAGTAATCTACCCAGTTCATACAGAATGATAACTGCACTCAAACCTTTAATAAGTATTTCCTAAAGGGATTACTGAGTAGCAAAAATGTGGACCACAATAAAATCTAAATAAATTATAAGTAATGTAGGAATGATGATTAGATGGGTTATTTTAACTGTCAAACATCAACTTATTATACTAAACAATATATATGAATACCAGCAAAACCTAGGAAATATTAATAATCTCTCCAAAATACTTAGCAGTACAGTATTCTTGTATCACACTTAGTAAAAGTAAAATAACTTCACCGACTTCAGTAAAACTATTCTAGAATTTCTCTGAAAAAATGAGATTTTCAAAATGAAATAAAATTCTACCAAATTTGCCACATTGATGATTTTATATTTGATAATGAATGTTATTGATACCGTAAAATTGCAAGGGTGTTTTCTTTCTGGGTTTTGTCATTTGTTTTGGAGTTTTTCTCAGTGAGTATTTTGAATGCAAGAAAGTACAAGAGAAAACTAACTAAAATTACAGCAATCAATTATATTTCTATCAATCAGACAGTTCAGGACTTTTCTATCAACTCTTGTTTTCTTTTATCTCTTTTTCTTCACTCTTCAATTTGTCCCTTTATGATGCTCCCCTCTTTGTCCTACTGCCCTTGTATTCTTACTCCTTCTTGCCCTTGCATCTGCTTCTACTCTCCATCTGTTTTGCTGAACAGGTTGCAGAGCAAGTTATATAATAAACTTTCACATCCTCCTGCTGAAATTGGCTGCAACCAGCCTGCTGGTCTTACACTTGCTGAGTCAACCTGCTCTCTTCGATGTAGTCCTTCCAGTGTACAAGACTGACAGGGGCAGTGCTGCTTCAGCAAAGTCACCATGAATAAAGGTGACAGTAGGCAGCTGCAAAAATAAACTAAGAATTCACTTCAAATGAAATTTTTGTCTGTTTTGTTTCTCTGTAGGCTTCCGAGTATGAAGGTTCTGAAGTTGTTTTATGGTGTGGGTTCATCTAGTTGAGGAAAGACATTCCACTACATTCTCTTTTTACACTGGACAGCCCTAAAATCAACTCACTCAGAAGACATTCCTTAATGTGCTTTCTGGTAGCTACTGAAATTGAAGAGAATGGGGAAACTGAATTAATGCATTATTTGTCTTAATCCTGTCAAGGCAACAATCTATGATCATTGAAGTCCATAAAGCTGTTCTCAGTAGCAGAGGATTAACACCTACAGGTATAGCTGGAATTGCTATTTTTCTGCTATTTTTTCCACACTGATATATTTTATATCCAACCAATTGCCACTATCTTTCAATGAATTTTCTTCCTCAACTATCACTCTCCTTCCTTTCACTCTTTCTGTGGTCTTTATCTTTTCCTCTTCAGTTCCATTAATCAGATTTTGTGGCATTACAGCCATTGCTAAGAAAGAATACCAATCTTACATATTGTGTATATACTTCAAATTTCCACCAATTTTTAACCCAAAGTCCTCCTCCCTGTTCTCTGCATGTATATATGCGAATGTAAGTATTTATGCACACATCTGTCACAAGAAGCCCTCAGTTACTCAGGGCTGTTAGTACACAATAACAAAAGCAACAATACAGAGGCTAATGCCAATTAGAGAGCCAAGGACTGTATCATTCACTCTGATCTCTCACACTGTTGCTTATCAACACAAGCCAGTGCCTCTCACCCTTCTGGGCCAGTGCCAGCACTACACGGCAGTTTGACCAAGTGTACTGCACAATATGCACACTCCCCCATACCCTGAAACACTGTGCACAGCTGCCTTTTCCTTTTAACCTCTCTCAATGCAAATTAGATGGGGTTGACAGGAGAGCACAAACAGATTTTAGGAGAGAAGATTTTGTACAATAGATGACCTCATTATTAATTTAGCATTTTCTTCTTTTTCTTTCAGACTCTCCGTTCTTTAACTCCATTTTGTAGTTTTCTTTCCAATACTTCACAAAATTAAATTCTTGGATATGCTCACAACAAAACACCTAAGGTTTTGGTCCTTGTTTTGGGGTTTTTTCCTATCTTTGTTCATTCTGCTATTTAGTATTTATCCTCATTCCATCTCACATGGTCAAACCAGATTTGGCCACAGTCCCTTAGATCTTCTGAAGGTACAGACAATAACAGATATGGCCCACCAGGAACAAGGTGTGAATTCATGGCTGCTGATCCTGCTCAGAGACAGTCAACTCCATGGTAAGGACACAACTCCATATGCAATCTAGCAGTGCCTGTCACCAACTTCATGGCCCAGTTTCTGGGCAGCCAGATGAGGTATCAAATATTTCCTCCTGACTTGCTTCTCTTCCTTCTCATCACTTTTACTGAACTGAAAGGGTTCAGCCTATCCCATAAATGCAAATGTTTTCACTTCCTTTGACTCACAGGACCTTAATATTCTGAAGCAGTTTATAGTTCCTGTAGTTTCACCCCACTTTCCAGTTCCAATGTTTCTTATAATGTCACTGGCTATTTTTTGCCTCATTACATAAGAAATTTAAAACAACAATACTTCAGCTATAATACATGGTGATGCCTGAATCTTGATACTCCTTTCTTTGTCTTTATGTTAATACTAAGGAATTAATCACTCTGCTTCAATTTCATCTTGCTAGATGATAATGTTTGTAGTGACCAAATAATTAGTGATTGTGAAACAACTTTAGTACCTAGAAGCAGTAAGTACTAAACCTAAAACATTACACAACAGCTATATATTAACAATACTCTTGTTTAGGTGGGTCAGTCTGAAAGATTCAACAGTATGTGATAATTTAAATAAAAACAGGCCTGTATGATAATCTACAAATGACACAGTTCAAGAAAATAATCAAATATTCATGTGATTAGAGATAGAGGTTTTCTGATCTTGCACAAGGAAATTCTCTTGGTTTAAATGGCTGTTTAATCCCCCAATCTCTGTCTAGATGGCATTTAAGTGAAAAATATTTTAAGAGCACAATGTCTGTAAAACCATAATATCTGATCCTTTAAATTTGAGTATATGTTAGTGACTCTGGCACCATAAATTTTCACTGTAAAACCATTTTCATTTATAAGTTATGTTGTAGAAGTGAGATTGCACTGTAAACCGTTCTCCTTTGCAATGAATAAAACAGAGTTTCCAGAAATGCTTCCTGAGCCGCAGAAGCTGTAAATCAGTGGAATTACAGCATGTGGAACAATGCACATCTCCCAGAATGTTTCCAGGGGAAAAAAAAATGCTTCATCTGCTTGAAACTTGCTAATAAATGGAATCAGATTTAAATGTATTTAAAAATAATTGAGTGTTTTATCCAGAAAGATTTTGTAAGTCAAAGTATTTCCACAGTTTTGGCAGGATTGTTACAAATCAACATCTCCAGGAATGTTTTCTTTTGCACAAGCATTCTGTTGCAATGCTACTTCCCATTGCATTTAAATTTGTTTTAAGAGAGTACAACAGTTATTAGTGATTTATAGTGAAGTAAAGAAGAATCAAGCCAAATATTCCTCATTAAATCTCCAGTTTACTTTGACCGTGCCTCACTTCATCATTTTGATAACACTTCTCAGGAGAATTCACAAATCAGTATTTATGTTAATTATTTTCAAGATATTTAGAAAAACTTGCTGTCAGTGCATTGAATAATGGAAGAGGACTTGAAAAATGCACTGTTTCATCTACAAGATGGCTTAGTAGAATAGCAGACCACCAAACTTTTGTTTGACAAAGGGCTGAGGCAGTTCTACTGCTCAGTCACTGGATGTTTAAATCTTGCTTCATGAAATCAGAGTTAAGACTGAAATTTACTGAGCTCCCCACTCCTACATATAGTCATTAAAAAAAACAAAACCAAAAACAAACAAAAAAGTTTTAATTCTTTTATAATGAAACCTCATTAAAAGAAATTAAAAGCAAATTTTAAAGGAAATTGTAAAGTCCCATGTCAACAATTTCAAAGACTTGTTATTTATTTTAAATTAAATTCTGGAACAAAAAAAACTGTTTTATGAAGCATTTCAACTTCAACAGGACCATGTAGATGAGAATAACAATTTTCATGTGTTTGTGTTTAGGTTTTTGCTCTCAGGTGAGCAGATGCCTACCTTAAAGTCTTAAATAAGTCTCTTGCTCTCTAGCTATATAAAATCACAAATGCAAAATGATATTGTATTTCTCAATATATATCAGACTTTTGGCAAGTAATATTCTTCTTTTAAAATCTGAAAGGGATTCAGTCCCACTGAAAGTTTGTGTGTTGTTGGCATGCCTTTTGCAGCTGCAGTGTGCCTGGAGCCCTGGGCTTCATGGTTTTCAGATCCCTAACCCTAGGCAGAGCAGCAAAATCAGGCTAGGGTTAAGGCAGGTGGCAAGGAGAAAGCTGTTGAGGAGGCCATGTTCTGGCAGTTTCGTGTTCCCCTTGGAATGCCTTTTGCAGCTGCAGTGAGCCTGGAGCTCTGGGCTTTGTGGTTTTCAGAACCCTAACCCTAAGAGATTTGGCAGGAATGGTCCATTTACTGTGTGGTGTAAGCTAAATGAAAAAGTCAACTTTGTGATATAGTTTTCATTATTTCTGGTAGGTTGGAGTGTACAACCTTCAGTTTAAAGGCAACTGTGACTTTTGAGCTGGGTAGTGTCCTAATAAATATGCAACACTTGGTTCCTTTCCCCAGTGAATCTCTAATTATTCTCCTTACAAACTGCAGTAGCTCAGGGGAGAGTAATGAAGTAATGTGTGTTTTTGCATAAGTCAGGGAGAGTGAGAAATCTCTCCTGCCTGAACACACTGAAGTCCAATTTCTAGTTTCCATCGGGTAAAGAGATGGCTTTACAACAATCTTAATGGGAAAAAAATTCAAGGGAAGGAGTAACTTTACAAGGAATAAGTAAAATTCTAGTATGTTTAAATTTTGAGTTTCTAGATTTTCACAGCTCTCATAAACAGCAGTGTATTTGGGTTTATTTACTCACAAATCATTGTATGTGACAACAGATTTGATCTCATTCAGGGTTGAATCATACTAGAGTAAAAAACTGTTATGCAGAAATTGCTTTTATACAGCTGCTGGAAGAATTTGGTTTGCATCTCATGTCTCATTATTCACCTTACTACAGATCTGTGGGTGTAAAAGAACCATAAAATGTTCCAAGTGTCCTAGTATTGTCCTATCACTGAAATGCAACATGACTGTTTAGGTTCAAGTTGCTACTTGACCACTTTGGGTCTGGAAGTTGTTGCTATGAACAGCAATGTATTTTTCTTTTATACATGGAAAACACCAACACTTTGGAGTCCTTTTTCATAGGAACTAAAAAAAAAAACAAGTCATAAGAATCAGTAAAGCAGAATTTCCTACTTTGAAACAGAACTTACCTACACAACACCCCATCATGTGCAACACAAAATGTGTAATTAAAATTCTGAACAGAAAAACAGAGTGCCCTAATTATACAGGGCCAATGAAAAATGGGAGCAGCGTTTGAAATCTTTCAAGCAGACAAGGCAGTGATGCTCAATGAAAAGACAAGGAAAGGTCACATATGTTAACTCAAAAATAATGAAACAGGAGAGCTCAAATACTGCATTCTAGCTCTGGCAGCAGACTACAGAGATTGGAAGTATTTAGCCTATTTTAGAAGCTAGTGGAGGCTTCTTTCAAAGACTTTTTTGTTTTCAACTCTTAGAATTTGCGCACTTTATGAAGAACTTCAATCAGGAAGTGCAACAGATTCATCCCCTTTCTGCTCTATCTGATCTCTTTGCTATTGCCTTTCTACTCTGGGTAAACTGGATTTGATTTTAAGTTGCATATCTATTGCCTCTTCGTATGGCCTCCGGCAGTGCACCTATTTTGAAATAGGATACAAGAAAGAAATTTTACGCTTCAAAAAGACCAAAAAACCATCTAACATTAAATACAAACCTGTGATATGTCTGTTTTGAAGAACTGTGAAAGGAACAAAAGAAAACTGGTGGTATTTTAAACACTAAAAGCACTCATACATGTCACCCAAATGCCATTAACACTGAATTCAACAAAAAGATTTGTTTGTATGAAGACTGCAGGATTCACCACCAAACCCTTTTCTAAATGGGAAACCTATCAGTATGATCTTAGTCTGAACACATTTTATTGTGTTCTTCATAAAGTCAAAGGGAATTTGAATTTATTCTAGAGGCGATTGACTGGAACTTTGCAACTACACATACATCAGCTCTACATCAGGTCCTGTTTTAATACATACAAAAGTCATAATGAAGCAATTCCAAACATCAGACACAGAAGGACAGGAAATGACAGCAGGAGTCACAAGGTACTTTATTCCAGGTAGCACCCACTTTAAAAAACTCACACACATCACTAAAAATTCTGCTAAAGGCCAAGTACAACTCTCAACATAACCTGTTCCCCTTAAAGAAATGGTCTGTTCTACAAGATGACTTAAAGTTTACTTTAATTGATCTATTGTGTATTACACTTTTTTCTTCTCTCTTCCAGAGTATTTTTTTTTCCCTAGGGTTAATTTGCAATTATTAACTGGGATAAAAATTAAAGAATAGGAAGAAGAGGTAAAAGTTTACATTCAGCATCTACACTGATGTACTCTTGTAAATGAGAACTAAGGTCTGTGTTCTAAGATATATAGTTAGTAAAAGAAGCTATCAGAACAGAGCTGCTGTTAATGGAAAAAAATTCAATTCCCCCTGGTAGAAAATGTTATCTAAAGGTATTTTTTTGTCAGTTGTTTGCAGACATGTTTTCAGCTTTTAGATTAATTATCAAAATCCCTGCTCCTCCCAATTTTCTTCAAGAACATTCCCACACATTGTGCCTTATCTACCCAAGTTACCCTTGTTAAGAAGCGTAACATATATATGCAGTATCTTCCAAAAATATCTGTCAATAATGAAAAAACAAAGTACCAATGAAAAAATCAGCCAGAGGCAAAATTATAATAACTCAGATGAAAAATGTATAAACAAACAACCCCGTGTAAAGAAATCAAGATCTAGCACTGAAAAATTTCCTTGTGTTAGGCAGAATTTGTTTAAAAGAAAAACAAGGCTTTTCCATATATATTGTTGAATCCATTGTGAAAACTGTAACAATTTTAGTCTCTGGAACAATTACAAACATTTAGAATTATAATTAATCTCTGTTTAAAAAAACTCTACACATTGTTCCTCTACATCAAGGCACCTACTGTAAATAACTGAAACTAGCTGATTCACAAAGTCTTTTGTTATGGTAGTTCCCAGTTTTGCTGTTGTGACAACAGAGATGAGTCTTTCACTGAAGGTTCAAAGACAGTAAAGGGAGTAATATAAATAACAGGTATGAAAATGACAATTAGGAGGAACACAACAAGCAGTAAAGGGACTGTCAAAGTCGAGTCAGGAAAGTAAAAACAGGTTGTAAAAGGAGTAAATGTCTGTAACATTAGTGAACATGTTCTAACTACTTCTAATTCCAACAGCTCAGCTGGGGACTCTGCTCTAAGGCAGGAAGGCAGAGTCATTGAAAGTCAGGACCAGAGCACACCCAATTCCACATTTGATGGGCTCATTCATTGCAGGGCTGTAACGAGGCAGTTTTACATTAGCTCAGGTGTGTTTACAGTCACACATCCCAGCTGTCTGAAAGGATGCCTGTAAATTTTGGTGTAACAATCCCAATGTCATAAGTGAATGTCGTAAGTGGGGTGGTAACAGCCTCAGAGTCCTGAAGCCAGCCAAGATCTAAACAGGAATCAAGCACCAGCTCCTGACTAATAAAAAACCCAATCTATAACCCTGATTTAGGGTAATTACATCCCCAAAGAAATGAGGGTTTCAAATTCAGACCTGAAATGAAGACTCCTGCATTTACAAGCAGCTGTAGACACACCTACAGACAGCAGGAACAACTCCTTCACCAAAAGAGTTGTCAAGCATTGAAACAGGCTGCCCTGGGAAGTGGGGAGTCACCATCTCTGGAGGGATTGAAAAAGATCTGTTAAAAGTTAAGCGGCAAGGCAGCATTTCTCACTCATTAAAGTCACAGGAGCAGACCCTCTGGCAGTCAGTACCCAGGATGCCCCCTGCAAAGTGACTGGGACAATGCCTGGGAGATAGTTCTAAGAAAATGAGTGCTAATTAATAATATTTATGGCACCTCCCTGCTTTTGTGTCCATTCAAATTCCTTACTCTAATTGCTTTGAGTTTTACCTTACAAAGGCAAAAGTTAAACAGAAAACAGTCAAATATTCAATTATGCCTTCCTTTTCCCTACAGTTTGCTAAAGACAGTCAGCCCTGAATCTTGCAGACTAACATACCGACTTCCTCTGACCCAGAACCTGGGTTATCTGAGTAGTCTATTAGCTTCTTAATTTTGAGACCATGTGACTTTTCATGGAGATTTTGATGTGAACACCATACAAGGAGATGCCAGAGGGGAGTCAGAGTACCAGCAGTGCCTGGGAGCTCGGTTCATTGTAGCAATGAGCTAGTGAGCTATAATTTAAAGGGTCAAAAGCCTTCTGTTATTTTCTTATGAGGCTTTTCTCTTTTGATGACTGTGCTAACAGACCCTGTTCTATTTATTCATTAAAATTTATGTTTATATTCCATGTGAGATGCTCATCTATCTGCCAACCTGTGTCAGCAAAATTATAAACCTGTCAGAGACACTGTATTTTAGTAGTAACCTACATTGGCTGTAAAAAACAAATGCAAATGTTCAGACAATTACTTATATGCAATGAAAATAGCACTTCCCAACAAATAATGCTGCCAAATAAAATACTGACACTACTCATCTTCAAAACAATGAATTTATATCATCTACTTTGAATTGTGTTAAGTTTTTTGAAAGGCTTTATTTCATTTACTACCTCAAGAAAATTGCAGGCATTTCAGATACATTCAGAATGTGGTTAAACATAGAACCTTCCTGAGGCATTTTGCAAAGCTGTGCTGAAATTCAATACAGTTGACTGAATTCAACCATACAAAAGTTATCTCCTCTAGTCCATAGGTGTCAACACACTTGAAACTGCAATGTCAGTATATCAGTAGATATTTGCATATTTACATGATAAAATCCTTACTTCTGCTCCAGCAGCACTTTTGCCTTACAGTGTTAATTCCATAATTTTTCATCTTCATGGATTATGTTATTTACTGCATAAAATTAATTCAAGTCAGTAACAATGTGGTGGGTAGGAGAGAGGAGAGGAGCCACAAATCCCTTACACAACCACTCCAATGAAGAAAACTGTCTCAGGATCTGCCTCGGCTTTAACCTTGTTTTTAAAGGTGGAGCTGTACTAAAATTTATGCCCTAATGCCTCCAAAAGTTCTGCATCAGCCTTATTTGGAGAGTACATTTAAAAATGTGTTTTACTCTTTGCTGTATCTTTACAATGCATGCTGCTCATATTATCATCAACCAAGAGTTTGCAAGAACTTATCTGGTGGTTTTTTTGCCCCATGGCTTTAGGCCAGGGTACTGTGTGTGTATGCACAAGAACCAATTAGTGCCTAAGGCTTTAAATTAGTTATAAAATTAATCACAGCATATTAGAAGCATAAAACAGTACTTGTAATATGTGCTCATTTTATAGATAAGCTAAATTAGCGTAGCCATTGCAAATCAACTCTATTTCAGGAGTTATAAAGACAAACAGATCTCATCCTTCAGCCTTTGTATGTATGAGGATTATGAAGGATTTGATTCATAATAGCCAGACTAATTATATTTACACACTCAGGGCATTCTTTGATACTAGTTCAAATTGCCACTCAAGAACCATATAAGATATTTAAATGTATACATTCATACATCTTTTGTCTGTTAAATGTGATATAAAAATCCTCTTTGGTTTTTTAAAAAAGGTTAATGTTAAATCCAGGTACATATTTTAAATTAACCTGCCATTGAAGATGAAAATTTAACATCCTGTCTTTCACTTTAGATACTTCACATTCGCTTAGTTAAGATGTATTTTATAATTGAAAATAATACATTATGCTTTCCAATTGAAAGTTTTTTCTCAAGAAGGATATTATCAATAAGTCAGCTACTTCCTGGTTTTAAAAGGTTATTTTAAACTTTTAAAAGGCTGCAGTGAAATTTATTTTTTAAAAAAAGCAACCTTGCAATAAGTAACATTTGCATTGTTAACTAGCAGTTTCAGAAATACAAAATTTTTAATTTAACCATTAATAAGTCCATGTTTTTCCAACAGAACTTCTACTGGTGGTATCCTGGTGTCACTAATGACAAAGATTATCCAGAAAAAATAAAAGCAATGCAGAAACTTGAATAGAAACTAGAGATGGAGGTCTAGAGTCTCCCTATTTTATCTGTAAATAGATGAATGCATGATTATTCTTACATATTGAATCTTATTAATCCCAGTACTCATGAGTTTCTCAGTAGCTTCAGGTAGCCTTGGGTGAGGGAGAGAATAACAGAAGAATGGGAGACTGAATTTCACCCACTCAAAAAAATCTGAGGAAAGTTCTCTATGAGCTTTCACTCCATTCTTTGGTTTAGATATTTATACTTCAGAGAAAGAAGTTCTATTACATCTACACAGTTGCAGACAAATTTTAAAAAGACCTAAGCATGCTGAGGGCCAAAGTCCTTTAAAACTTGGGTCTTAGGTGTCACAATGGGAACTGTGCTGGTGAGTGTATTTGAAAATCTGGTCCTGATATGCGTGCCCTAGTTGGACTTATGATCTTTTAAAATTCTATCTCCAGCTTCAAATGCTTAAAAATTAGGCTTTGGCCTCTTCAAGGTTTATTTTTATTTAACAGATACTTTTCAGAAGTTCTGAGCATCTACAGTTTGTGTTCAAGTGCATATGAGCACTGGATATTCAGCATGTACAAATTACAGGCTTTTCCTCATTTCTAGATATTCCTGTTACTCCTTATAGGAAAATCATGAAGCCTGCTTTTCATATCCCTTTCTCATCCACTTTCTTCAACAGTGTAGCTTCAAACTAATTTCTCTTCTTTGTGGTCGCTGTAGCAGTTACACATGGGCCAAATTACTTCTGCATACTCATTATGAAGACATTCTAAATGACATAATATGCTCCAGAAAAGCTTTTGACAAGACAGGCAGCCAAGGGACTGAAAGGTGATGGTCTTTTGCCATTTCTGAGTGATGTGGCTGCCAAAACTCATGGACTTGAGGTTTAACCTTGCACAGACAGTGAGATCTGTCTTCATGAAAACCAACTGTCACATGCACATGCCTCAATTTCACAGAGGAAGCACTGGAACTGTAAAACAGGAGAACCTTGGACATCGCTAAAGAGAAAAAATGTGTAAAGCTTTCAGGGCCTCACCAACAGCTAAAATTAGCTCTGAATCACCCATGTGGATATATTCTGATGCAAACAAATTTGCCACAAGCCATAGCAATTACAATCTCCCATGGCCAGCACAACTGCAAATGAAAGTTTCTTCCTCTCACTAGATCTTAAAAAGCTGCTAACTCTTTATTAGCACAGAACCACTTTTTATCTGCAAGGACAGAACAAGCTGCCATGCCAAACATGGTTTGAAAGGATAAGAAAGCATTCAGCATAACAAAACATGCATTTTTAAAGAAGGTCAGTATCATTTATGCCACTGCTCTGTATTGAGCAAATCTATCTCTTCATTCTTCCATCACCCTCACAAAAAATATAAACAGCCATTAGGAGCCAGAAGGGCTAAGGGAAATGCAAAGTTTTAATTGCTTTGCCTTGGGAATGTTGCAAAGTTGGTCTTGCACAATGAATACTCTGACAGCTCAAACAGAGATTTATCTATGGAATTAGAAGTGCTTTAAAAAGAACACACATGAACCTGAGAGAAAGTACTGACTGAAGTCATACTATCAGCTTATTAAACAATATAAATGAAGGAAGGAAGCATCCACAGCTGATTTGCTGTGTCCATCTGGGACCCTTTTAGGCTGACAAGAGCAACATATTATTGAGTGACAGAATTCGGGAGAATTTGGAAGAATGCAAGAAGAATCATTACTGCTCCGTACAGAAAATAAATGTATTTCTTGCCAGACCCCTTCCTTTTTTTAACCCAGTGAGAGCAAACCAGCACAATGTTAGTCATTCAGTATTTTTAAGTGGAGAAAATACAAATTACCTGGTTAGAAGCAGTAATCTTAATTCTGGAGTCAGAGGAAGGATGGCAAAGACTTTTAATACTGTATATACAGTACCTAAAACAACAGGGGATCACTGCTTGAACATCAAGCAATTAACACAAATCAATAGTAACTATCTGGTTCCTATTTCACCAGTTTTGAAATACAGGGGTCACGGCCATTCATGGCACAGTGTGTAAAACACTCCATTATACACACCTATATAAAAATACATGTAAGGGAAAAAACATTTTCCCACTTTCTAAATATTTAATGGCAAATGATGTGTTATTTTAAAAAATCTTCCTATTTAAATAAAATCTTCACATGAAATTTTATGGTTTTATTTTGAATTTTTTTATAAAAAGAGTGGTATAACTCTCAGGGCTTCAGTGAGAAAGCCAGAGGAAATTATCTATAGTTACTGGTTTGGGTTTTTTTAAATAGGTTCATTATTTCAAACCACGCTCAGGTTATTTACACATCAAAACTATGCAATACTGCTTCTTAAGGGCTGTTTTAGATGACAGCCCAGTAATGGGAGGATATGACCAAGCTACCAATAAAATCAAGAAAAAAACTTGCATTTAATTACATATCTTAATGAAATTTAAAATCTATTGATTTGGGGGGGGGGAATCTATCATCCTCTTATTTATCACAGATTTCCTATCAGCTACTACTACTTTGATTTTTAAAAAATTATGTGTCAATACTGTAACCATACAGATTGCTTACATCATTATGGCTAAACACATCAGGGGAGTTAAAGATTTTAAAGAAACTTTCTAAATAAAATGGAATTGCTCCTGTTTTGTAAAAGGAATACAGTTAAATCATGGCAGTGACAACATGGCTAGAGAAACACTTTTTGAGGTGGTAGGATTAGCCACAAGAACCTGAATATCACCATGATTCAGCTCCAAAGCATTGCACAACCTGCATAAATTATTTACCTGATATTAGAAACCAAACTGGGGATAGTGCTCAGATTACCCAAATCCCCTGACCATGTCTTAATCACTGATCATTCTCCCTTTAATCAATGCTTCTGTCGGTTTCAAGGAGGTGGTTTCAGGACATAAGTCATTACTATAAAACCTAAAAATATGCAAGTATTCAAAGCCATCTCTACAAACCTTTGTGTTTATACACCCTCTCTTCACTAAGTACATCTAATTACTCTGCTAACAGCACTTGGTACTCAGTTATACTCCAGTAAGAAACACTCCAGGGTTCTGCTGCACTAAATATCTACCTGCCTATTAGTTCCAACCCTGCAAATTAGGAGGGAAACTACAAGCTGCTACAACCCATTCCTCAGAGAAAGCAGCTGTGTTCCCACCACATTTCCAAAACAAGCAAGTGAAATGTTATTACTGTGATTAAAGAAAATTAATTCTAGATTAAGCCATTTTGAGACCCAGCAATAAATTCTATCCTTACTTTTCAAATTACCCATTATCTTTAATAATTTTCTATTTATGACCATGAACTCCTTTAGAGGACATCATATCTAACTGAAAGGAAGAAAAATTGTTTTGATTGCCTGTATTATATTTACTCTAAAATACCTTTGGTTTCTACTTAATTTAAAAAGTCAGCACTACATTACAGAGAAAACATATGTTACATTCATAGATACTCTTAGCTCTTATTAGGCCAAGGAAAAAATGCAATAAATGCAATAACTGTCCATGCATATGAACATTTCCAGTGCTTGAATTTGAATATATAGAATGCACCAAATTTTCAACCCCATCCTTTTAGACTTACATGTATACAAAAAGCAACTTCACACCTGGTGAAAGGAAAGACATTTGGGAAAACATTGGTATAGTCTTTTGGACTATTTTATTTCCTTTCCTTTTATTCATCTCTCATTTTTTCAAGAGAGACTCAGGATTTATTCTGTCCGCTTTGAATGTCTGCAATGAGACTGCCACTCTTATGTCCACCAAAGTAGAATCACAGAATAATTTAAATCACACTTTTTAAAAGCAAAAGAAAAAAAATAGTTATCTTCAAGACAAGTGTGACAAAAATGCCTAGATTGTAGTGGGAAAAATCCAATCCAATAAAAAGTAAGTTTTCCCTTGTAGAAAGTGCTGAGGGTATGCTGCTTCTTATTTCTGAGGACAGAACCATATCCAGAGCACATACAACTTTCCTCCTCATTATTTGACAGATTTGATTCATTTGAATCAATGCTATTTGACCAAGTTTTGAGCTCTGGCATTCCCACACTCTCAGAAGCCACAGTGCTGTTGTGTCTCACACCAGATCAGTGCAGGAGCTGCTTGGACCTGCTGACACGGCAGTGCTCCTGTCACCTTGCTCACACATCATACAGAGTTTTAGGCCTGCTAGGGATCAAACACATTAACAGAGGGAAGCTGTGCTGGATCAGGATCTCATATAGCTGCAGCCCTTTTGGCTACACAGCAGGAGCCTATGCTTAACCAGGGTCTGAATTTGCAGAACTGGAACTGTTTCCATACCAAGTTTGAAATCTTGAATTCAGCACTAGTGTTTGCAGCCATGAGCACTTAAAGCTGCTATACACTGTCCATGCTACTGAAAAAATTCATTTTGTCAGCTCCTTTTATCCTTTCCTCTTTGATTCCACTCCCTTACATCACTTTTTTGGTCACTGTAACATGAACCAGACCAAGAAAAGTACCCAAGCAAAGTAACTTGCAGGGGGATTCTTTCCTTGGTTACAATCCAGACCAATCTCAATCCACAGAGGCATGTTCATGCCACCATGAACTATCAGAGGCAGTAGGTGGGTGGGAGAGATCACTGCATTTTTTGAAGCAATAGCTTCCACAGGCTTACATGATTTGTAGAACTACCACACCATATCACTGTTGTCTTAGCTAGAACAAGTCCTAACATGATTATAGTGCAAGGATTTCATATTACCAGAGCTTCATACCTCCTCGATGTGTCTCACAGGCAACTCCTGTAAGCACTGCCTGATCCTGGTCCTTGCAGCAGCCATCTGACCACCCTCACTCCAGATCCCACCAATCCACTCTTTTATACCACTTGCTCTTATTGGCTACAGGTGTGGCCTGTTGAGATCAGGCCTGCTTCTACTCTTTAGTAATTGGTCCAGCTGCAACTCATTGGGGGAGAAGATCACCTTCTACACCACCTTCATTTACCCATACTGTATCCCCCTACATATCAACATATGTAGAGCTACCACATTAATAATTTGAACCCAAAAGGGGTGCAGGTAGTGCCCAGATACAGAGGAACACAACTATAAATTGATTCAAATTGATCAAATTTGATCAAATAATCAAACTGGAACCTTGGCAGAAAGCTTCCCATGTTCTTGCAAATAATCTCATGGGAATTTTTTTATGGATGGAAAACTTTTATTCAGTCTCATCTAGGGGGAAAAAAAAAAATCACTGTCATTATGGAGAGACACCTTGTATCTGGGTTATTAACTCGGTGACTCAGGAGGAATAGTGCCATCTACTGAATTTACTATAGTCCTTAAAATACAACCTAACAAAATTTTCTCTCATCTGCTGGTTATTGTACATGGATGAGTTTTTTGTCCAGTTAGTTTAATAGAAAATTGTAGTGGAGGCACTTCAAATCACTTGGCACCTGCTGTTTTTTCTTTGCCAGGTGCATTTCAAAAGCTTATTCACAAAACAAAAGAAATAGGGTTCTCTTCTCAATCTGTTTGCAATAATACTTTCAGGAGCCTACATGGGCACAGAGTACTTGGAAGAGTCCAGGAGGGAACTAACTGTTGGCTGCTAAATGTTACAAGAAAACAGAAGCCTGGAACGTGCAAGCAATAAGACAAATTGGAAAGAAAATAGATCTATGTTTGCTGTTTCTGCAAATATCCAAGGAAATCCAAAATCCAGCAGTGCAAGCATATGGCATTAAAAGAAATATGATGAAAGAGGGTTCACACCACCATGGGTTCACACCACCACCAAAATATCTAGTATGCAAAAGGTATATATTAAATAAACTGAAAAACTAGTGGGATGGAAAAAAGTTTTGGCGATATTAAAAAAACAGATTAAGATAAACAAGTTGAGGTTTAACCACATGACTCTCTTAAGTAATCACTGAAAAAACTCTGTCCTTCTATGACTTCCCCTAAGAATTCAGGCAAGAATTTCCTTCTGGAAAAGGAGAAGAGGTTAAAGATTCACCATCAAAATAAATACTGTGCATCCAGATGATGGGTGGATATGGAGAAAGTGTTGATAAGCTATTATGGACTTTGTAAATCAAAATAATATTGACAGCTCAAATGATACTTCTGCATGTAAATGAATTATATGCAAATATTTAATCATCAGTCATGTCAGGGGGGAATTCAAGAATTGACTGCCATAAAAATTGCCAAGTGACTAAAGAAATGTGTACACACTTAAGTCTTTCACTTGGTTAAGCAACCAATATCATCACAGGTTATTCTATGGTTAATCACTGAAAATGAAACAATGAATAATAAACAACTAAGGCCTAATAATCATAAAATAAAATTCATAATTAATCTTTTGGTCTTTCCTAGAATTGATGATACAGAATCCAAAGGAACACATTGTTCTTTTAAATCATAAACATAGGAAAAAAACCCCTAAGTATCTCAAGAGATTTTATTTTAGATATATCTTTACATTTTCATCTCCTTGAAAAAAAGAATTAGCTATTAAAGGAAATTATATTAAAGTGTATAAGTTCTTTAGCTGCATGAATCATACAATGGAGAGTTGTTGTCCTGAATTTGCTATTCAGATACATTTCCCAATAACACTTCATAGTGTAAGAAATGAAATCCATACTCTCTACACTGCTGACA
Organism: Haemorhous mexicanus; assembly: GCF_027477595.1. Taxonomy (NCBI): domain Eukaryota; kingdom Metazoa; phylum Chordata; class Aves; order Passeriformes; family Fringillidae; genus Haemorhous; species Haemorhous mexicanus. The sequence goes on along the minus strand of NC_082352.1, from coordinate 9,652,943 downwards.
AGAAACCGGGTATTTTCCAAAATACTAGAAGCAATGCTATCAATAACTGTTTAAAATTATTTAATTGCTATATATTGTAGTTAATAAAAATTCTTTTCATGTTAGAGTGTTCCTTTCATATAAAGCATAAATTCACAGGTATTGTTTAAGTTGATTGTAAATTAGTAAATACACAACATATATGTAATGACTTAGAAATGTATTATGTAGCTGTTAAATCACTTCTTGCAGACATGTTTGTACTGCAAGAGTTTCAAAATGTTTTTTCCCAGAAAGATGAAATACCATGAAGAAATGCACAGCTTTTGAGGGAATGGTCTTGTGACAATCTTTAAGGACTCTCTGTGGATTTTCACATCATCTTGTTAAGCAGCAAAAACCCCTTTACATGAGCTATCTGACCAGACAGAGACCATAAGTAAAACAGCTGAGAACAACTTCATCCCCATCCTCCCTGAAGTCAATGGAAAAAATATCTGCAGGATTTGGTAACTGAAGTGTATAGGAGCCTTTACAACAACTTCAATGAGCACTGAATCAGTCCCATCAGCAGCAGCAGAAGCTAGTGGGTAATCACTGTGGGTAATATATGAGCTGTCCTTAGGCTGCAATGTATTTGCATAAACCTTTTGTTGAATAACTTGAAGAACAAAATAAATCAAAATTGAAATCTATTCACAGTTAAATGGCAAGCTGAAAAAGAGATTTAGTGAGTTAAATTATTCACCATGCTCCAGTGAAAGCATATTTCACAGATTCACATTCCCAAGTGAACTCATGCTCTGCCACAGCCTAGCTAAATTTAGCATGAATAAGCATCTCTGGACAAATAACAGCCAAATGAAACAGGTGCTTTAATACATACACTCAACACCTGTTATTTTGCAGAAAATTACAACCACACATATTTGTTCTCATTTGATTTATTAATATTTTCAGTGTGTATGAAGCTCTTTTGCACTGGACACACAAACAGGGCCTGGGGCTAATATGCATCTGTGATTCTGCACTAAATATGAAATTCAAAGGTTTTTTCCTATGCCTGACTGGTTTATAATACTAAAATATCACTTGGTTATATCCACTATAATTTCTGTGAACCACTTTTCTTCCCCTTTATACTCCTTGTGAGATGAGGTGACCAGAACTGAAAATACAAATTCATATGATGGCATTATATTATTCTTCTATACATACAGCACTATGAGAGCTGCTATGGGAACTCCATCCCATTTGTATCCTCTTCTTTCTGCATTACAGTCTTTGCATTGTGGCTCTATAAAGATGGAAACTGTATTTCACTGGATTCTATGTACTCCTCCAGAATCATGCAGTTTCTACATTAAATCCTTTCCAAAATTCATATCTGGATTTTTCTCTAACACATTATTTTGTCATCCTCTTGCCTTTCATTACTACTTAATCAGAAGCACTCTACTTCAAAGGTGCTGTTAAACACAACTCTCTCCAAGCTGCTTGTTCCTTTGTGAATGGAAAGTAAACACTGCCATGGTACTTTCAAGAAGAGGAAGAACCATTCTCCTGGGAAGGGTTCCTGCACAAATGTTCACCTTTGCACAACCACTTTGCTACCAGTTCCTGAGAGGACACTGTAAACATTTGTGGAGAAACAATGTCCTATGAAACAGGACAGAGTAGCAGTTATACTGTCTGCTGCTTCATTTGGAAGGAGGGGAGAGAACTCAGGGGGTCCTGTGGTGAAAGAAAATGCTGGCCAAAACAAGACCCTGGATGCTGAAGAGTTCTGAAGTTTCTACAGTACAGAAACAAAAGGATACTGGCAAGTGAATTGAAAATGAGCCTGCTTGAAGAACAATAAAAATCAGTAACATACATTGACACTAATAAGCTGAATGACTGGCAGTTTGATCAAACACTGTTATAAGAGTGATGAGCAATTCAGTCACATTTGCCAAGATAAATATTAATTGTGTGTTAAAGTATCTCCTATCTTATTGTAGCCACAGTAAAAGACAAATGACTAAAACATAAGCATGTAAATGTGGAAATAAATGCAGATTCTCAAGAATTAAAGCAGCTAATAACAGAGTGTTGAATGACAACTGGGTGTCCTTGCTGAATTCAGATGCTTAAGAAAATGTATAGCTCGCCACAAGAGAAAAGTAAATAAAGAGTTTGGAAACATTCTCATTCCAAAATTAATAGAGATGATCTAAGATACAACACTTTTACCCGATAGCAAAAGTCACAAAAACTAACATAAGTATTGAAAATCAGTAAGAGCATACAGGAGGTAACAACCATCTGAAGAGTAGACAGCTCAGAGAAAAGACAGCTACAGAGAGAGAAAAGGAAAATCAGAGTTGAAAACCCCAAACCTTTTTTATTTAAATTAGCTGTACTGAAAGAGAAATAGAAGAGTCATTGGAGTGAAGATAACAATGGATATGGGCCATAAAACTGAGGAGAGAAGGATCAATCTGCTAATGGTTCTGACCTCCCTACTCAAGCTAACATGGTCAGGGCAAAATAAAACATTTATAGTCAGACATGGTAAACAGCAAGCGAGCAGATAATTGCACAGGCACACTTTCCCATCAGTGATATTTTTTCCTTATAGTTTATCTATGATTATACAAAAGCAGAGGTAATGATCTACTTAGCTTATACATTAATTTATGATCCAGAAAATAAAGCACAGCAAATAATAATTACCATCACTGTCTTGTTTTAAATCTTGCTAAAAAATTCCCAGTGGCAAATAAGCACTCATTCATTTAGGATTTTTTTTCTCTCCCCTTGGTAAATATTTCTGCATTTCATTCACTTGGCTTTCAGAAGACAATTTTACCACAGAATTGCTAAACAATAAATAACATCAAAGTCTTCAGTGGCACAAAGATGTAAGCAGTTTAACTCTATATACATAAATTCACTGACTTCAGTGAGATGCATGAAGTCAAACAAGTGTCTTTGTTTTTGGAAAATACAGGAATTAATTATTAAAATACATTTTTCAAAATGAGACTGTCAAACTATACTTGTAGAAAAGACTTTTAAAATTCTGAAACAGCTGTACTTTATAAAACATGGTTTGATCTTCTTAAAGAAACACAAGTTTAACTGTCAAAAATAAGCTGTTGCTCAAATCTTTTGGAGTTCTGATCCAAGCAGGAGTATGCTGGTACCTAGCATTTCTTTTTCTCCAGAAACATACTTCTGAGTATAGCTGTTCATAACATGAAATATAATCATCTTTTTAGATACTTTAAACACATTCATATCTTTTGCAGAGGCAACCTCTATCTTTTTGCATTTGTCACAAGCAAATTTTTCAGTCTAGCTGTCAAGTGTGAACAAAAATATTTATTCTGAGCTTCTCCAGAGCTCTTACTAATTACATTTATTGTGGGCTTGCATTAATTCGAACTGTGTATAATCTGCATGTTCATATATTCCTTTATGCCACCATTCATCTAACACACCCACAGAGCACCACACTTGAAAGACAGGACAGGGAGTTCAGCATCTTGTTGCTCAGTGCAAAGTGAAGAAAATGGCACATTAGTGCAAAAAAATGGTCCAATGATGATTTGTTGATGACTCCTACAGGAATATCACAAATGGTGTCAGCTGGTCTAGTCCCAAGGCACCTAGGGATTTACAGGTTAAAGCCAATAGGCTTCAACTTATCCTGCAAGTTAATTGGGAACTGGTGGTGACTGCAGAGCCTTTACAGAGGATGCTTGTGTGAGGCACTACTTAAAGAGCAGGTAGTCATACTTTGCATTAGATAGCCATATTTTCACCCCCTGAAGACAGATGCTGAGGGGAATTCTAATCACAAATTTAGCTCCTAGACTGGAGCTAACTACCTTCAATGTGGAACATCTCCTGCTGAAACTGTCAACAAAGAAAGCCCATATATATAGATCTAGAAGTCACTCCGAGACACTGCACAGAATGTTCACAGAGATAACTCCATTCCATCCCCTTTCTAGTAATTATACAATGTTAAATGCAATGCATTGCCAATTATGTTGCCAATTTTCCTGAATTGATAGGCTCTGTCCACAGCAGGTCCCCCACTTAGCCTGAGCATTACACCACAGTGGCACAGCTGTTTGCTTCTGGTTCTGGAAATAAGGCAGCCCTGTTCTCTGCTGTACTGCATGAGATCAGCACGCCTTAAACACTTAAGTTTGAAAACAGAGACTGTTTGAAAACAGATGTAAGAAGCTATGATGTTAATGTCAAGGAAATTCTCTCCCTTAAAATGTATCATCGTGTTCCAGGAACTGTTCAATATTTTTCCTAATTAGCATGATGAAAGTAGAAGAATAAAGACAAAAGTCCATGACAGGAAAGAGACCCTAAAGAAGAATTAATTATTTTCCCCTTTTCCACCTTATTTCAAGCTGAAGTATCATAAATATAGATGGACATTTTCTAAAAAAATCCTATAAGGCAAAGAAAACGCAATAGGTATCAGTGCCAATCTGGCACCCACTGGGTCCTCTGCCTTGCCAAAATGTTTCATTGAGCTGCTAGCTGAAAGTGTGAGGAGCATGCTGATGCTGCAGCTGCTGCTGTATTTGTTGTGTCCTATTCTGGTGGAGATTCTCCAAGGATTTCCTCCAGAACAGCTCATTTACAGTACAAATATAAGAAACCCCCACTTAAATAAGTTCCAAAAAATCCTTCTCAGTAATAGAGATTCTGAAAGCACGAAGATGCAAGTCTAAGGCAGACTTAAGCAGAACTTTAAACTCTGTTTGTTTAAACAAACAAATTCTTTGCCATGTGTTACTCCCTCCAACTCCAAATCATGAACAGTTGGGCCAAATCGATGGACACAACATGTGTTGAAAAGCAAATGCATTGTTTCAAAATATCTTTGTAAACTCTGTCATTAGTTTACATATGCTAAGTGAATGGCTGTTACAGGATGTTACACATCTGCCCTGCACCACCACAGGAGTCCAGAGCAGTTTAAATTAACAGGTATATCCACCAACTGCATTTTACAACTTGAGCAAGTGATAGAAGAACTGTGTTTTGCCACAGGAAGAGAGGAGGAAAAAATTGGATTTGTTTCCAGTTTTTGGCACACAGAATTGACAAAACATTACAGTCCATAGGGATTACTAAGGAAATGCTGTTGTGACAGAGTCCTTGGGAAGAAGCAGGATGCCTTGTGCATGTGGTGGGCAGCCTGTGAAAGGGCACTGCCAGGTACCTGACTGTGGTATGGGAGAGACCGCAGATAAAGAACAAGGTAATTTCACTGCCCACAAGCAAAGTAAACTGAATGCCAAGGTGTGGCTCTCTGGGACACCAGCTTCATAGCAAGTTCAGATTGTTTCTCCCTGCAAACTATATATTTCCTCTTCAAAAAAATCTGTTTTGAGAGAGCTGGACCTTTCAAGATTGCCAATGTTTACAATATGTAAGCTTGCAAAAGTCAGCTGTTTAACACATACTGTCAAAATATACAATCAATGGCTGAAAATGTTTTGGTAGTATTTTTTAATCTTGATTAACAAAGATTAATAAACTTATGTACTACTTTTACTGTTCAAAGTATTAAAAATACATTTATTAGACAATAGCTTCCACAGAAGCTTTTAAATAACATAAATTATTATAATGATAATATTTTAGTAATGGTAAGTAAATTGAAATATATTATGTCCCATAGGTTCAGATAGCTTCTTTGCCTCCTAAGCTGTATCTTTCTCTGTCCAGTCTGCTAACACAATTTTGGTGTAAATCTAGGTCTGTGAAGCTTGAGTGGTTGTGAAGCTGAGCTGTGACTGCACACTCGATGTAATGCATGTTCCACATTGCCACAGATCCAACAGGGAGCAGGACCAGGGAGCTTATCTTCTATTGTGATGTTTATGAAAATCTTAAGAACTACTCTCATTCAGTATTTCAACAAATAGACAAAAATTATGGTGCATGAAATACCTACGGTGCATTAAATGGTGCATGAAATACCTACACTATTCAAATGTTATACAAAATAGTTATCATTATTATCTTCTTGAAGTAATCTTGTGGTCCTTCTTTGTAGAAGCAACACACTGAAAGGATGTTTACAGCAGTAGAGTATTGCCTGAAGTATTGGCTGATAGTGCGATAAGTTAGGTGAAAAAAGAACATCTAATGTAATTGGGACTAGAAATCTTTAAAAGATCCTTGTCAAATTGGAGTTCCATGAAAGGACAGTAATTTTTCTTAACCACAGTTTACTGGAGGATGTTTTTCTGGCTCTGGCTGTTTGGCACACATTGTATATAAATACATAATTCAATGTTAAAAAAGTTACACCCCTTTTACCACATGAAACTCCCAACTATGCTTGAAGACCAGAGATCAGCTGCATGAATGAATTCAGATAGAGATGCCCATTTGGCTGATTTGAATTCAAAAGAAAACACTTTTTGATCTGGGTTTATTGTAGTGAGAAACTGCCACTTCCATAAAATTCAAAGCAAGTAAACGCAGATAAGAATCTTTGTTTATTAGGAACAGTCTTTAAAAAGTTAATATGCCACTTGAGGCCACAGGGAAATCAGCAGCTTCAGAGAGCACTACTTAAATTTTACAGTAGATTGTTTTTTTTAGAATAACACTTTTCATAGCTTCTTACAGGCATGAAAATAGCTTTCCATTCACAAACTACAATACCCTGAACAGTAAGATTCATGTTGTTTCCAGTGTTTTGTGAACAAGGCAGGAAGGAAAGAAAGCCTCCAGTGTGATTCCCTCCTGAGTATCAATACATTGTCCCAATATCTCGGGCTCAGCGGCTGTTAAAGTTGCTGGAGTTAAATTTGTGGAGGTGAGTGCAGTGAGGAGAGAGCATATGCTGCAGCCTTTTGACACATACTGCAAACTGCTGGTGCAATGTATCCTGCTGTGCAGCCCTTTAGGAGAAATTGGAAATGTTTCATCCACGCCCTAATGTTAGAGCTGACGCAGGGAGAGGCAGTACAGAGCTTGCTCCACCTTTGTGCCTGCTCTAAGAGCAACCCTTATGGGACATGCAGGGTGGCATGAGGGAATATTGCAGTGATCCTACATTCTTGTTATTTTAAACTCCTGCAATTGAGGTAATTATGTTAAAGATCACATCAGAGTTTTGAATCGTAACACAAGGCACTACAAATTCTGTACAGGACTAGAGAAAAAAAGAGAGGCAACACAGCAGCATCATGTTGAGGCAGCTGGGTCAAAGAGCATGTCAGGATCCTGAAAAATCATAGAAAGACTCTAAAGAGGCTGACAGACATTCTCCAACAGCACAAAAGACAGTGGGACCATGGAAGCAGGAATTGGTTTGAAGAGCAGCACATTTGAAAGAATGTGAGGCTTAGCAGGCCAAAATGACTTGGCATTAAAGGCATGTCCCTGTGGTGGGCGGCATAGCTCTAATGCTACAGAAATAGCACAGCAGATTCTTTCCAGAAAAAGCTCAAATGTACAGGGATGAGCATCCCTTACCTTCCTACTCAGCTCCATAGAGGAAATCAGCTTCTCAATTTATTTTACAGGTATTCAAGTAATTAATACTGAGATACTGGCCCTGAGATAATGCAAGCTCTTCATTACTTGTCTTAGGAATAGCATCAAAACCCTTCCTTCTCCTTAGGCAACTACTACTTTAAAGTCTCTCTTTTCATCCTGTGTAATAGGGATTGGAAAGGTTGGAGGTAGACAACATGAAGTGAAGTAAATTAGTGAATAATTACTACCCTACACAGAAGAAGCAGCCAGCAGTACTCCTAAAGGAGCAAGACAGAGCTAAGATCCTGTTGCAGTCCTGTAACTGCAATTCAACTCCTCAAATTGTTTCTTTCAGCTGAGAAAAAGATGCTGCATCAATAACTTTGCAGATTAAAAGAAAAAAATAATCAGAAAAAAGCAGAAATAGACTAGACAAAAAGAGAGGCAAATGCAATAATTCAATGAAAAACATTCACAAGCAAGCATTTGACAATATTGAATTCTTCTCGAAAGCATAATCTATAATAAAAGAGGAAAGTGAGAAGCAGATTAAAGTTTACTCCTTCTTATTCCAAACTGTGAATTCGTCCATTATATAATTATCATAACATAACATTTTCATTTTCCCTAAATGGAAAGTTTGTTCAGTGTTTCACTGTCTAAAACCTGTGGGTTCCCAACCCTTGTTCATCCACCAATCATATCTAAAGTAATGAAAAAAGTCCCTTTTTCCATTGCACATCAGAGAACCTTCACCTGTTTATCACATACATGACATGGATACACTTATGCCCAAAAGTTCAACAGCTTATGTGACAGGAGACACATGAATTTTACTGCAACACATATAGCAGGACAACTCTATTTGTAGGAATATTTATAGTATTTCAGAACTTGGGGGGAAAACCCTCTTATTTTACAGTTATAAATTTCTGTGAGTACCTCTAAACTGAAAGTCAGTGGAAGAAAATCTCACATCCAGAAGTACAGAGGTATTAGGACATTCTGTTCTTATTGATCTGGGAAGTGCTGGTCTCTTCTAACCAGAATGTCTATCTTATCTTGTTACCTCTAAACCATTAGAGCAGTCTAAAAGAAATATGTAAGTACGAGGGCTTTTAATTGCTTTGTACAAATTTAGAATGAGAAGTTCACAGGTGATATTTCCATCTGATTTGTATCTTGGCCATGATGCTTTTTTTTCATTATTGTGCAGTTAGCAACCCAGGAAAGACTAGAACTATTAATAATCATTCGATCCTGTGCATGCACAGCATATTCAGCCCAGTAACAGCAGCCCAATTCAGAAAAGAAATGTAATTTGCAGTGCAGTCCTCTAAAGGACCACAGTGTGCTAAATGATGTGTTATTAATAAGAGTTGCAAACAACAACTGCTCAAAAATAGGTACAAATAAATTTTAACAAAGCCTGTGTCAAAATTGTCACTATCTATAAGAGCCCTTCAGAACTTCATGGGTACCACTTATATTTGGTCTTTTCCACTCCTTCAAATGCAACCATATATGTGACAATATGTGTGACAGTGTGGCAAACTTACTATTCAATTACACATTATTAGGCAAATATTTTTACATCATAAAATTTTAAGGATGTATTTCCTCTTTTTTCAGAACTCTAAGCCTAAGATGTTCTAAATATTCTGAAACCCTATACTCTTTAAGTTTAAGCAATATGAACAGCAGTGTGTAATGCAGTAGTTAAAGCTTTTTAATTCTGTGTACTAGGCCAAAAATGCTATATCCTAGAGAATTTTTGAAAATATATTAGGAATTTAGGAGCTATAGTGTATAAAAAGCTAGCATAATATTGTGTTACCTTGCTCCTGCAGATTTGCTTCTGAAAGTTATCTTAAGAAACAACAATTATACTTTTAGTTATCTTTTTCCCATGTGTCTACTCTATATTACATACCACAAAGCAAATTATTTTTTGAGACTTTGAGATGGAAGAAAAACGGATCAGTAGGAAAAGCACAGATCTCTTTTAAAAGCTACTGAAGAATGATGTCACAATTCTATCTTTTATCTGCTTTATTAATTACTATTCCATTTTCTTTTTTGTTTGTTCATTCTTAGTTTCACTGTGGAAAGTAGGAATCTAAACCAGTTGCATTGAAACCACCAGAGGAGGCTGTCAGTGATTTAGCGGGCACAAGACTGTGTTCTAAAGCTGGTGGGGGCAGATGCAGGAAATCTGGCAGGACTCAGATGTACTAAAAACTTCATATATGGATTCCATTGCTGCCTTCTGTCCTTTCCAACAACAATTTTACACCTTTTATAATGGTGTATGATCTTTCAAATATGGTGCAGAACAAAAGAAAATTGTCTCACAAATATTCAAGACTTCTTAGCTACACTTTTTGCCATGTCAAGGCAACAAACAAAATTAATTTTCTAGAAGTAGTGATCAATTTAGACATTAAGTAGTTCTAGATTACTTCTTTTCCTCAGAAAAATCTCACTTTTCACCAATGAGAAACATGTGGTATGCTTAAGAAAAATATTGTATTTATAGCAGAAATTGAAAGCAGCCAATAATCATTTTAAAAATTTAACCCCAGGCTTGTGCTAAAACCTTCTGTAAGCTGTTTATCTAGATCAATGTTTAGAAATACACGTTCCTAGATTAAAAATTATCAATGCTAATTTGATTTACATGATTAATTTCTGCAGAATAGCAGTATTTCTGAGAATAAGCCCAAAAGAAATAAAGTAATACAATTAAAATATCACTGTTATGAAGCTGGAATCTATACAAACATATTTACCAATATTTATAACTCTAATATATTTACTATTGTAATAATTCCCCAAGTTGCCACCAATCATTACAAAATCAAGTAGAATTTCCCTGCATTAAACTTTGAAGGTGACACGAGAGGCAGAACACAAATGGAGCACAACTTCCCCTTTGGCCAGAATGTCAGAGGAGGTCTCATTTGAGACTCAGGATATATGGACTTACAAAATGACTCTATGGAGTTACAAAATAAAAAACCATGAAGTTGCTTGTAGATTTCTCTTTTAGAGTGTAAACCTTTCTGGGAAAGTGAAATCAAGGAATAGACTCCACAGGGAATACATCACAGTGAGCAAGCCAGGCATGATTCTGTTGAGAGGAATGGCAATAAAAATAACTTTATGGACCAAAATATGAAGGATTCCTTTATATTTTGGTCCATAAAGGTTTCCGTCTTGTGGGAGCTGGAATCTGGTCAAGGACACATTTGTGAGTCTGTCTACCACAGAGTTTTGCTAGTCCAGATATTGCTGTTTCCAGTCAGCCATAAAAAATAGAGACTTAATATATTATTTTATGGAAAACAATGTACTCTGATGCAATGCACCACATAACTGGATGAGAAGCCATTCATAAGCTAACAAGAAGTTGTGCTCAAGTGTGTCAGATCAATAAGCAATAATGACTGAGGCAGAAGGCATTTGTGTTGAGATTAATGGCCAGTTATAGAAGTGACATAGTGCTACATCCAGATCCATTAAATCCACCATGTCACTAACAATTAACCAAGTGACCTGTGGTTTAGTCATTATTACAAATATATGTTTGTTTCAGAAGAGACTATCATTAGGATTTTAGTTTTGCTTCCATTCTTATTTGTGCAAAGTGTGCCTTCATGCAGCACTAAACCAACATGTTCTAATTTATATCCAATTCTTTTCTTATCAAGATACTTAATAGTAGAAATGGGGAATAACTCTTTAGAAAGTAATTTTTTACGACTGAGTGCCAACCAAATCCAATTTTGACATTTTTAAGTGAATTTAGTGCCAAGCCTAAATTTATGGAACTATTTGATTAAGTCCTCCATTTATTCTCTGTACTGATAAAAACTTGTAAGCTCTCCATAAATTTTTCTTCTTTGATTTTACATCAGGATAACCTCCAGATCTTTTATTTCCCAACATGAATCCTAGGATGATCTAAAATAGCATCAACTTCCTTTTCAAGTGTACACACAGCCTAAGAGAGCAATTTTCTCATTTCTTAATTTGTGCACATTTGAGTTAGGACAAACTGGGATCAAGAGTGAAGCACTATATGAATGGAAGCAAACAATTTTTTTTTGTATCACATGTACCATATGTCCTTTTACTCTCCTACAAGAACCTCTGGAATATCTTTATTTTAGATGGAGGAAACAACAAATGAAGATCCTATTTCATTTTACAGACAACACTCCTTCACTTCCCTTGTGGCTCCTTTTATATTAAAACCAAAAACTAATTAAGGAAATTTTTTAGTACTGTGAGAAATTTACATACTGATAATCCAGTATTCACCTCCTCTTAGGTTGGAATATCCAAGTGGAAGGATTATGAGGCTCCACTAACTTTCTTCCAACTACATATTTATTTTTTTAAAAAAATGTTTAATTACCTATTCATTCAGAGATCATTGTAGATATATATCAAAATAGAAGGTAAAATTTTAAGTTGGTTACGGCAGTCATTCGCTTTAAAATTTTCTATTGACTGTACATAAGAATGTGACATGATATTCAACTCTCCTAGTGATTGCACAAGCAGGATCTCACAGAGAGCAGGACTGGATTTAAATAGGGATGAAGAGGCATGTCCTCTGATTACTCAATAAGTAATCCTCAAAATTAACAGAAGAGGCAACATTGTACTTAGCTTTGTTATGAGCCTACTGATGGGCTTCACAGAGATCACCACACAGCAATGAAATGGAAATAACACAACTCATTTAAGCAGTATTTGAACCAGAGCACAAGGTCCCAGTGCTGTCCAGTACACTGCTGGCCTTGCTTCTCACAGCACCAGCAGGCCACTGTGAAAACTAAATTTTCTCTATAATAATTAGAATCAGCTGTGTATTGGCAAGTTGAAAATATCCTCAGGCATGCAATATTTTCTATAAGCTTAAATGAGTCAACAAATACACTGTGCATCTGTAAACAAGATGTTTAAAGGAAAGCATCACTGTAATAGTATGATCACTATAATCACCATAGTACTAAAAATTATGCAGAAATGCTTTGCACATCTCAAACCTGTGGTGCCCTGTGGCAAAATAATTCAGTTTTTTAAAAGATAAATGTATTAAAATTTATACACTCCCCTTGATACAATTAATCATCTCAAGCATTAATGAAGGCCTACTGTCATTCAGTTTTTCTTAAACTAGATTTATACCATTGACCAACCGCTCAAAGTCTAAACAACACTGTCATTGCAGGTATGCAGTGAAGTTATCAAATCGTTACCCCACTGGTGTAGTCTCTTTTTTCTGCTAATGCAGACACTAATGAAGGAAAAGAAGGAAGAATTACAATATGGCAAAAAAAGAGAATGAGTACATTCAAATGGCTTTTTTTTTTTTTCACTTTTTAGTGCACTCATTAGACTGAGGATGCATGGTCAGAGTAGCGATACCAGCAAACCTTTTTTAATTGCACATTCTATTTGCCCCTGTTCCACACATTCAACCTGCAGAGAAGAAAGACATGTAAAGATTACCAAGGCAAGTTTGTAATGAAGCGGATGCCTCTTTGTCTGTCCTTGCGCCAACAGCAGCAGAAGGGATACTAATTAGAGGGTGAATTATTAGCTTCCCATGGTGCACTGCAGGGGCATTAAAAATGAGTGTAGTTTGTTGCTTTCCTTTTAGATGGTTAGTTCTGGTTTAATATATTCGTGTTTCTAGGTGAGCAGCAGGGGACAGTTTTTATTATTATAATTGTTGCATAATTACTGGCCTAGGGTTGCCTATTGTTAAATAAAAATGCTGAGATACTAATGTTTTATTGAACAGTACAAGTAGATAAAATTGTAATATATTTTCCTGAACAATATAAGCTTGTTATCTGGCAGCTTGGTGACAACTCTAAGTTGTCTTATGGACAAAACTCTGATTTTTTATAAGGACAAAGTATAAAATGGGATTTGCTAAATCTTGAAATACATTCAACTTAAAAAAAGGATTTTTATTTTCATTTGTTCGAGAGGATCCAAGTTTGCATCACATAACCTCACCAGATTTTACCTGATGAGGATTCTGTCCTCAGGATTAAAACCTGCAGCTCTCCTGTCCCTGCAATCACAGATACACAAATATATTCTAAGTTTTGTGCCCATCATTTGTTTTTGTGATAATTCAAAACTGATTACCAATGTAAGAAATTAAATACAAAAATAACTAGCACAAAAATAAAGAAAATTAAGAAACACTCAGTATTAACCCAAATAAGAAATATATAATATTATCCTTGGTCCACCTTAGCAGAAGAGCTGTCTGAATTTGTAGCAAAAAGGATTTCATACTTTATCTCAATTTCCTGTTGTGGTTCCTGCATGTCAGTAGGTAACGGGCTATTTTGATGTCCCATGGTTTATCCAGGTGGAGCTCTATCTGCCAAGCCACCTGCTCTGCATCAAAACAGCCTTAAGAGAAGAATTCCAAATGCAAAGGATCAGCTCCAGTCACTTGTGTCCATGTCACATTTACACAGACTGCTCTCTGAATTGTGCAAATTTGAAGTGTACATCTCCAAACAGCTATCCTAAAGAAACAAAAGCTACTTTAACCTCATCTGCTTCTTTCTACAGAGGAGAAGCAAAAGATATAGAAGAAAGGCAATTACTTGTAACACTTTTGAAAAGGGAATAATTTTCATTAAATTTTGCCAAAATCCACTTTTAACGTTGCTTGGCATTGCACAGAACTGATAAATTATCAGCAAAAATTGTTCTTATGATTTTTTTAATGGCAGAACCTCTTCATTTTTCTTACTTTCAGGAAAGTGAAACAACTAAGAAATAGATAAAACTGAATTATTAGAGGACAGAAACTAATTAGCTGTCTTAAGTCTTTGAATGGTCTTCCAATGCTTTTCTTTATTTTTGAGCCTTCTAAACTGAAAGATCTGGAGACACCATTCTGTTGCCTTAGAAGCCATTCTTCCTCTTGGTAGTTTCAGTTTCCTAAGCTGCATCCCTGAAACCCTCAATTCTACCAGCTCAGATGAGATGCTGTGATTATGAAGAACATTTTGTAAAAGAAGCAAAAGCTTCTTTTTAAAGCTTTTACTAAACTGTTTTTTTTTCCTCTCTCTCTAAATCATGACTAAACCTACATCATGACTAAATAAAGAATCTAAAATTCTTCAAGAGACCTACTTGTAGCTCCTCTGGTATATCCAAACACACAATAGGTTTCAGGGAAGAAATACTTAAGTATTGTTATATAATGAAAGGAAAGAGGATTACACTGTCCATCCACAGCTGGTGGAATACTGCACACAATAGCCACCTTCCCCTACTCAAGTTCTCAGTATCCTTATTTAACTTGTTCCACCTTGACCTAGAAAATACATCAGTCATTTGCTATTTCTGTAATGAAATGCTGATCTATGCAAGCCTGTGCTGGCAGCACTATCCAGCACTTTCCTACAAGGTTCTGCTGGCTGCCAATCTCCGGAAACCCCTCAGTGGTGTCGAACAATAAGAGATCGCTGACCTTTCCTTCCTCTCCAATGAAAGAACTGTTTAAAAGCCAAGGCCACTGTAGAGATAACACAGGTAAGGAACTGATGGCAGGTGCCATCAGTGAAGTCTTGTGCTGTTGTGATTAAAATTTTATTTCTGCAATATTTATATTGCACAAGCATCTCAAAGCAAAGACAAAATAAATGGCTGTGCATGTTTATAAACTTCACCTAAGACAAAATCCTGGTATTTCTACTTAGCCTAGCTTTGCATTTCTGATGTGGAAACTTTCCTATCAGAAAATCTCATTGTTTCCCACAAAAAACTTTGGTGCAACTTATTGTTTCTGCCTTTTTATAATTTAATAATATTTTCCAGACAGTGCCAGAGGAAAATGTATACAGTTTCTTTCATTTTAGGAATTTACTTTGTTCAGTATTCCTATTTTAAAAATTATTTAATATTTTCTTCCTGCTTGTACTAATCGCTTTTTTTTTTCTGGCTTCAAATGTATTTTTGCCTTCATTTTCTGGTGTCAATGACCCCCAGAAAAAAACCTAAAAATCCTCAGTGATGATGTTTACATAGATCTGTGAAACTTTCCCTAAACAAAACAAGCAAAAAAAAATCCCTTGTCATAACTCCGTAAATTCAGGTATTGAAGCATTAAAATTGACTGATCACTTACAAGAATGTGGTGATTTCAACCACCTCTTTGGAGTCCATTCCAATAAACACATTTTAACCGCAAGCCTAAACTGACTTAGATACACTTCTGAACAGCAATTTTTTTTTTTTCATTTCAAGGTTTAGAAGTGAAAAAAAATTTTTAAGGCATTATATGCATTTTCTGTTCAGAAACTGATTACACGAGAGCTGGACCTTGAGTGGGATTGTATAGGTGCACAAAGAGACAAAGGAAGGGAGCAAACACCTCTGGAAAGGACTTGGTATCTTTGCACGAACAGGCAACACTCACACTCCTCCTGCAAAGGAGGCCCAGTGAGGAGTCCCTGCTGGCCAGGCAGACACTTCCCAGAAGGAGGGATTTGATGTGAAGCAGTTGAGGATTTTACAACCCCAGTTCCAAACCCCAAACTGGGACTCTTCATCCTTGTGGCGGAGGTCAGTCTGGCCTGTTTGCCCATTTAAATTGTTTATTCAGCCACATAAGAGAGCTTCAGAATCATTCACAATCTGTAACACGAATTTAAGAGGCATTTAGAGGTTTTAATCAATGGCTTCAGAGAAGCACACAACTGCTGTTGGATTTGACTCTGAACTAGGTGACAAACCTGTGGGGTTTTACCCTGTTTCCATCACTATTAGTAACAAATCTAGCCTGAAGATCCCAGAACTGTCACAAAGATTCCACTGAGGGACGTGAACCAACCTGCCCACATGGATATTGAGTATTATCAATTTCAGTGAAACACAGTTAAAATTTTAATTTCTTTTTGCTTTTTTCTGTTAAAATTAATCAAGAGGGTGTTGAGAGGCAATACAATGTTTGTCCAGAATGACTGCAGTGAGCCTCCCAATTGAAATGGTTTTGTTCCCTGGAACAAACAAACATTTCTCTTAATAGTAAATCAAGCAGCAGCAGAAAGAGCAATGCCAGTCTCTCGCATTGATAAAGTTGTTAAGTATTACCATTGTGGGATACTTTTTGTAAGTATAATAACAGCTGTGTTTGTGATCATGAATCCTGTGCCAAGAGAGACCAATTTTTATCTCAGCAAGACCAGAAAGGATTGAGCAGCACCTTAAAGGTCTCATTGTGTAAGCCTCACTGGATCTGCTTTCATCATATTATTTAAAAGAGAAGGCATTGCCCAAAGCAAGGGTAATCAAGACCTAAAGAGTGACTGCTTAAGCAGAATGACAGATGAATACAGTCTCTGTAAAAAAATAGAACACAGCACTAAGGAAAAATCATTTAAAATAGGAAAGCAGAGAAAACACCTTCGAATGCATTTTTTTCACAATCCTATGATTACTAGAGAGAATTTTTGGCTAAATATGAGTGTCTGTTAACCTGAAGTTTGAGATGGTGAAGAAGGAGAATCAAAATTCAGTATCATGAGAATTTATCTGTGAGCTGGATTGGTCCTGTTTTCAGCCTCTTTACAAAAAGGGAAATATACTGTAGGATTCAATACACACCATGGTGGGTCAATATTTTGAACCTCTTTCCTCAACATGCATATGGTAAAAATCTTTCCAAGAAAAATATAGAAACTACATAATGATATATATGTGCTTTAAGTGATTGAAATAATATATATATTTTTTTAAGTGGAATGTAAGATAGGTTGGGACAACTTTCAAGGAGATAAATAGAATTACCATAATGGAAAAGGTGGAAGTTTTGCACCGGGGAAGGGGGCAAACAGGGGGAGTGGGTGAGAGAGAGAAAGAGATGTTGCAGGGAAGGGAGAGGGAGAGGGAGAGGGAGAGGGAGAGGGAGAGGGAGAGGGAGAGGGAGAGGGAGAGGGAGAGGGAGAGGGAGAGGGAGAGGGAGAGGGAGAGGGAGAGGGAGAGGGACCATACAGAAATTCATACCATACAGAGGTTAATGCATTTAGTAGAAACCATGTGTTACTGGTATGACCCCAGTACAAAGCTCTACCATCTGAAATTTAAACATCATGTTGGTGATGCCAAATATGCCTATGACAATGCAAAGAACATAGTGATAAATCACCACAGACAAAGCTGTAGTAATAGGCATTATGATAGACCAATAGAATTCTAAAGGATAAAAAAAATATACCCCTCCAAAATAAATAATGCAGCAAGTGGTTTGTTGGGTTTTTTTAATTTTCCTTGTAATTTAACACTTAGTGAAGCCTCTAAAACAGTGAATAAAAACATTCTGCAAGGCTTTTATTCAGCCACCTGCCCCCATTTTCATAAAGAATAGTTCATGTCAGCCCACAACCCTGTCATTTCATAATGAGACAGAACATGGCTGTGGGCCTTGTTGTCATTTACAGGAGCTCGTGTTGCTGCAGGAGTATCGAGGGTTTGGAAAGTGCACAAGGAGTAACCCTGACAGTGCTCATGGAAGTTTTGTTAGCATCTCACATAAGTGTTGGAACTGAACAATCTCTGGCAGCTCCATATACCTGAATGAGAGCAATTGTATGAGCTGGTTACATCATATGTGGCAGAATACAGGGAATATAAAGTCAGCCTAAGGCCCTCAGCATGGGAACAACCAATAAAGCGTGGGAACAGAACCTCTGCAGTTCTGCAGCACTTCACTGGCTATTCTGTCTATCCAGCACAAGAGCTAATCATGCTAATCATGACCGTAAGTCCCATTAGACTGCCAGAACTGTAAAAAGAGGTATTATTATAATTAGCAGAGATTTTTAAAGTTATTTTTTGTGATAGATGAGGGGAAAAAAATGGTTATTGCAGCACCACACATTTATCTAGCTGATTATTGCAACATGTCAAAAAAGGTGGGTAAAGAGAGGTAAACCTCTCTTAAAGTCAGAACAAATTAATTTACTGCCAGTAACATAAATATTTGATTATTGATTTGGGTGTTGGCAAACAAAGAAGACAAAAGTTTACTTAGGGAAAATACCAGACTCAACTTCATTAGCTCACTCCAGACCCCTCTCCTGCCTGTCTTGTTATCTCTGCAGGGTACACTCAGACCCTTCAGCAGGGCAGTGAGTGGTCAGGCAGTCAAGGTCAGTGTACAGAGCTTCCTCTTTGCTGTTCTGTGCTCATCACTCATTCCCTATGCTCCACAGGGTGCAGTTCCCTTCAGTGATGAACCTGCTGTGGTCTGGGCTTATCCACAGCCCACAGTCTCTTTGGGGCCATACCTGCTCCAGCATGGGCTCACCCAGGAGCCACAGTCCCTTTGGGGTGTGCATGCCCTGCCATCGAGCAACTGCTCCCCTATCCCCTAGTTTGGTCCCTCTGGTCCCTCTGTTCTTCTGTCCTATCTTAAATACATTTTCACAGTGGTGCCACAAACCCCTCCAAAGGGCTTGGCTTTGGCAATTGGTGTGTCTGCTGCAAGGTCTGGTGCTGGGCAGCCCCTGAACTCCTCCCACAGAGGCCACCCCTGCAGCCACCTCTGCCACCAGAGCCTTGTCTTTTACACCCAATACAGAGGTTAGCAACTATTGGCCTGCTGCTGACCTGTAAAACCTAGAGAAAATAAGGACTTAGCAGGAGCTTTGCTCTTAAGAGGGAGAACACGCCTGAAAATTCGAAAAGGGATATCTGAACAAATTAGTTATGAATGCAAATTTTAAAAAAGGAAAAAAAACTTGAGGGTTTTTTCATCAGTTCATGCCACTAATATCCAATCCAGGTGGATTTTTTTCTGAACAGGGAATAGTACAGAAAGGTAGTCCTGAGGTTAATTTCATTAGTATAAAAAGTCTATCACTATCTCATTCACAATCTACCTTTTGTCCTTTCCTATTTATTAAATCAATGCAGTCATAATTCCATTTAAAGATGATGTTTTAATGTATTTAATGATATCAAGGAGGGTTCTAGTCAGAACTCTTAATAAAAATGGACATCTAAAAATCATTTGGAGTGTTTAGGAGGCTGTTACCCTTCTTCCTTTTCTATTTTTCTTTGCAACTCATGGATCACTAATGATGGCATTTTCACCGAGCAGCCACAACATGCTAAATTAGTCTATATCCTTTTGGCAATTTAACAATGAGCATTAACTATTACACTTTAAAACCAAACAATATCATTGATACAAAACTAGGAGTTTTTTAAAGGAAGATAATTAGAAGAAGAGCAAAGAATCTTTAGTGCTGAATTTTTTAATGAAATAGATGCAAAATTAAACATGTAAAACCTGACAGATGAAGAAGCCAAAGAGACATACAATTTAGGAAAATATAAAATGCAAACTGTTCATTTCTATTTATCAGTACAACAGGGAAATGTCAAGGAGTTTTAATGCTTAATGAGCCCATCAAGCTTAGAATGCACCAATTGTACCGTTTTAGCTAATTGGCTACAACATTTTTGTCTCCTCCTCTTCTTTGCCTTCAACACAGCAACACAAAAACTCTGAACATCTTGCCTGGACTAAATCACACTTTTTACAGTAGATGGGGTAGTTTGTGGCTGATTTTCGATGAAGGCAGTTCAGACGAGATTTCAGGAAGGATTTTTTTGTTTTGACATGGCTGACATTTGTTTTGATAGATTACAACATAGTCAATACAAGTAATGGTGGAACAATAATCAGTTCAGCTTCATTGGGATGTTGTTTCACCTTTTGTAGAATCTCACATTAAACATAAAAGTTTTGTTAAGCTATCCGTATCAGACATGCAGTATTGATGTCAGATTTATAGTACAGAAGAATAAATTCCTGGCACTATATTACCCAGTATTCTTAGAGATGTGGTGATCTGATAATTCCAAGATAATCTGTTGGGTATTTTAAACCAGTTTTCTAACTTGAAGCTACCTGGCTTAAAAAAAAATTGAAGTATATCCTTTAGAACCCCACAGTCCTAGTAGAAACCGTGCACTGGATTCTCTCTCTGCAGAATCCAATGGGAAGAATCTCTTTTTGGTTCTATCAGATTTCTTTGAATTATCTTCCTATCAATAGAGGTGGCAATGCTGAGGACTATCCATTCAAGCAATATTTCATCTCCTCCCTCTAAATAATGCTGTCCCTTTAAATCCCAGTAATTATCTTTTATTGGTATAAGACCTCAAAGATCAAAAATATACCAATAAAAAAAAAATCCATGCTGAGTGATTGATACATATTACAATTGCTAAGAGGCAGCTGACACCAGCTGGCTTCATGCTTCATCCAACTTGCCCATTAAACCTGCCCTGCTTCTCTGAATGAGTTCATACGGCCGGGTCTCTGGCAAAACCTTGGAATGCTGACAAGCCACACAATCATAACTATTTAATACAGTGTGCACAATTGTATCAGCAGGCAGACAGAAGATTGTTATTATCACTGAACAACTAAAACGTACAGAGCTTTACTCAGTAACAATAGCACTTAAATGCTATATAGTAATGGTGTCTTCAGATCACCCTGATTGGAAAATATTGATCCTTTCATCTCAGCAGCTGCTAAGCTTTACTAGGTTGCAGATGACAAGTGCTTAAAAAAAAATAAAGGAGAATTTGGAGAGAAAAAGTGGCAGGAGGGAAACGAAACACAAATATGTGCAGTTGATTAAGCAGCTGAAACTACCAGGTTTGTGTCATGTATTGATTCTCACCATTTTTTTATTTATTTGATTGATGTCAATCGTGTTTCATGTCAACTCAAGCCACAACGATATTTTACAGCCACGTTTGTGAGAGCTGAACTAAATGAGAACAATTGGATCAGAAGTCCCTCAGTCACATTTCTTTGATTTAGTGAAGCAGGAGCCCATCGTTATTGTGCTGTTGCTAAAACCATCAGTAATTAAAGCTGAGTGCTTAAATCTTCGAAGTTCATCAAACAACATGTCCAACATGCTTGTTTATTGCTAGAGATGTGCTAAACCTTTGAGTCAACTAACCCAGAAAAAGCAGTCCTCTGAAGAATTGAAGAACCACAAGAAATATTTGTTAGAAAAATGCCCATTTCCTTTAAAATATTATTCAGCAAATAGCTCTGAAATAGATTGAGAAATGCAGAAACAATGTGGTTTCTGCTGATGCTTCCCATGCTAATTTTTCATGAAAATGGAAAAGTATTACATTCAGAAAATAACACCAATTAAAAGAACAATGAGGTTCTGATTAAGAAAAACAAACAAACAAACAATAATATTATACTTGTTGGGTTGTTCCCATTCAGCAACACTTTAGAGGAATTTATTTAAGTTTAGAATTTACTTAAAATAAAGCATGGGCTCAAATGATTCACTCAACCAGAATTCAAAATATTGCTTTTAAAATACAGCCCAGTACATTTCAAACTTTGACTTTAACAGCTTCTTTAACAAACGGGGATGAGCTGTGGCATTTTTCTATTGATAGTTCTAATTACCTTGTTTTCCTTTAGAAAGCCATAGAATGACAGAATTGTTAAGGCTAGAAAAGATCTCTGAGATCAGGTCCAACCAAAGGTTGGTCTGTTGCTCTTCTTTTCAAACTGTGTAAAAATAGATTAATTCCTTGAGTTCTCTACCTGAACCAATCTGCAGAACCTATCTTCTCTTTAACATGGACTTGAGTTATAAAATTTCACCTCTGTTTCAAAAATATGCTACTTTTAAAGGGCTCTGTAACTCACCTGTACCTGTCACTGTAAGGGACTTTTTAATTTACTATTTTTGCATATGTAAATTAGGTAATTTATTTAAATAACTTGCAGTGGCATACAGATGAAAAAATATCTTTTGCCAGGCAATAAAAGTCCATATTTGCAGAAAGAAATAAACCTAGGAACTCACACTAAACTTGTCCTATTGAGAAGTTCCTATTAAAAATTCACTTCCAAGAAGTAAGACTAAATTTCAAGTTTAATTTTTTTCCTTACTCCAACAATAGCTTGTAAAACAAACCTAAAGCTTGTGAAAAAAAGCAAGGTTTGGCTTTTGCCCCTTTCCTGTGCTAGAATGAACCAGGAGTTCACTGTATTTTGGTCAGCATTAGTGGTTTTCAAAGGGCACGAGCAGCAAACTGCTCTGTCCTGCTGGCAGAGCCACTGCCATCCTCAGAGCTCCCTCAGTGAGCGTGGTTCCCATGAGTCAGGGTGTGAGATCTGCTGTAGGGACTGCTGAGATCACATCCACAAGGGCATCAATAGCACTTAGCTCCACTTTCCAGAAACATCTAGGAGCCAGTTAAAACTCAGAATCTTGTTTTCTTACTAAATTTTAGCTTTTGACTTTTTCCCTGCCTGTTTTTTTTTTTTGCTTCTTGTAAAAGTACATTTTTAAAGGGTCAGTTTCACAATTTTTTATATCTCTGCAAAATATCTTTTTTGTAATAAATGTCAGCAATATAATAGCTGAATAATAAGTGATATAAATGTTTTATTTTCATGTGTTTACAAGTGTTAAAATTATTTCATTTATTTTATTTTTCATCAGCTACTATATTGTCTTGTTACAATGTGGTAGCAAGGCCATATATTAGCTGATAAATCACACATGAAATAAGGAAAGTATAAAGCAGGAAAAATAAAATATTAACAAAAAATAAATTTCTTAAAATAAATATTGAATTTTCTCAAATTAGCTGGTCTAGCTACTCTCTGTACTAGCAAAGTTCACCATGCAGTAAAATTATTTTGTCAAACTCAGGGGCAGCTGTGCTGGAAGAAAAACGTTATTTAAATAAAGTCACTGCTTAAAATATTTAATTGGATTAACATGAAGTCAACTGTTCTAAATAGCTGAGATGTAATTAACTATGTAACTAACAGCTTCAAACAATTTTAAAAAACCTTTAGTGACCGTATTTGTTAGTCACTGCTTTTTCACCACACCCAGTTAGTAAAAAAAGACAATTTAAGACAAGCTGGTATGCACAAGAGTTTAAAAAAGGTAGCCAGATAATGAGAATTGTAGTTAACATTCAGTAATTCATATGAAGAAACAAAAAGGAGTGCTCTTTTTACCAGCAGCAGATTCTTCTTAAAAGTAACAGACTGGAATTTTAATTTTCAGAGCACCACACAGATCTTGCAGTACAAGGATTCTCCAACAAAGTATCCTGATCTGTTAGAAGGGGTTTTTCTATTAATTTGTTTTTATTCTGATGGCCAAAATCTTTCTCAGTATAAATGACCTCCGCCATGTTCATTCTGAGATACACCAAGGTCAGTTCTGTAATGGGAAGCATCTTTCTTAGTCTAAACTGAAAGTATTCAAGGTGTCTCTATAACTTTCAAGGTAGTTCCGATGCTAATCCCTATGCTATTCTCTTTGCACAATAAATATATATTTCCACAGCTATTTGTAGTCAGACTTACTTCTGTAAAACAACAAAAGGCAGAATTTAACCACCTGTCAGAGACTTAATCCCTAAGATTTCCAAATATTTTTGGGGATGAGCGTGTAAGATGGAATTGAAAGCTGATCTCCCTCAAGCACTCAGCAGACTGGTCTGCAGGGCTCGCTGCTGGTTCTGAAGAATATTTGGACACCGTGGTGAACATGCTGTAACTTTCTGGTATTTTTAAGGAGAGAAATGAGTGATCTAGGCACCAATTTACATGACATGGATGCAAATTTTGTGCCTTGTTTTCTGTTACAAAAAAAAAAAAGGCTGACTTAGAAGTCACTGTGTACGTGTAGCAAGCATGTAATGAGGTGGGGCACTCTGCTGTTGCTGCCTTGCACTGGCATGGAAATCCACAAGGATCTAAGAGGAAAGACTGAAGCAGTAGCCACTGAAGCCAGTAAACCCTGCCTGGAGCTTCCTACTGCCCTGGGCTCTGGCACAGGCTTAGGGGTGCCAGTCCAGGACTCTGCTCTGCGATGGTTCTTTCTACAGAGACATACTTAATGTGCTTGCATGTCTCTTCTCTATCTGTAAAACAGTGATGCAGCAAAACCTCATATTCATATGATGGGGATGAATGCTGTCTTGGTGGATAAATAAGAAGGTAGGTAGCCCAGGATGTATGAAAATCACTCTTCATTACTTCAGTGCACCAGCTCATACTAACACAATATAGCAACCATGAGGCCTTTTGGTTGTGTACTACAGTAAAAAAAAAAAAAAATGGAAAACCATTTTTAAAAGAAAGAAGGAACTTAGTGTGAGATATTTAGAAATCTTGTAGAAACTGGAGGGGGAATTCCATTATAGGCTTTAACCAATCAAGTAATGATAAGCCCTGACTCACTGAACTGCTGTGGGATACTCTGGGCTCATACTGTTATGATTGTTATCAGTTCTTTTTAACATTTAGGCTTAATATTTATGATTCAGGTTCCCCAGATAAGAGAGAAGTCATACCATACATATATTTAAGGATATATAGTAGGTGATAATGCTATTAATCATCTTTTAAAAGATACCAATCACTTTAACCAGTTAAAGAAAAATTACTTTAAATTAGTTTAAAACTCTTTTTTGTGTTTAAAACTAAAATTCATTAGTTGCAGTAGTCAGCAAGACATACCACTCTGGTCATTTTATCATACTAATGCCTTATCTGCTGTGTTGCATCTATTTAATACCCCGGGAAAAATGTTGTATATTACCAAATATTCTGCTTTATCTGGTAAAAAGGAGAGAAACAGATTGAAGAAAGAGACTTAGCATGACCAAGAATCACTTGCAGTTCCCAGTCAATGTCAGGCTTTATTGTTATCTCTACCCAGCTGCTTGACCAGTTGCTTTAAGCCACAGGAACGTCTCATTCTCTCAGCCTTGCTGAGCAGCAAGTTTTCTGCCCGACATGGTGGACACATCCACATGGGCACATGGGCTCTGGAACCTGCACTTCTGCATGAGGCAAACATTTCTGGCTCCTGTTCTAGTGACATTCCTCAGTTTACCTGGTTGCAGACACAGACCTGGATCCCCTATGACCACCTGGGTGTATTTGGGCCTTGGTTCCAAACTCAAATCTACAGAATTGCTCCCACTGGTGCTGGCAGACTTCAGTTTAGTCCTTTGCTAAGCATTTACAGGAGGTATCCCCATCCCTCACTTGGGTTACAAACAAATCACATCTTGTTCTGATGCCAGATAGTGCTGTGCAATGCACAAATAAGATATAGGCTGAATACTTAATATTTTGAGCCAACCATAGGGAACAATAATCCTGTTCATGCTTCTCAGGTATTTTACCAGCTATGCTGATATAGCACTATTAAAATTCAGGAACATAAAAATCCTAATGCAACCACTAAAATTTTGGCAACACATTTTTAATTTAGGTAGTTACTTTGAATGCAAAAGTATCTTACTTAAATCTATTCTGGCAAATAGAGTTACAAACCTGAAATGCAGACATAATTATCAGCAAATCACCCGCTAGTGATTTGAGTACCTTTATCTACTTCATCTAAATGCCTGATGTGTGCTTGCCTGTCTTTAATTGTGGGTGTTTTCCTCTCTTTTTCCAAGAATTTACAATAAAAATCTGGTATCAGTTAGGTGATAATAAGGTGTCACAGGTTATGTGACACCTACTTATCAGACATTGCAGTAAGTAATCTGCCATAATGCAGAATGGAAAGAAACTGCCTGAATGCTGACCTGTTCTTTTCCACTCAAACTCTGCATATAATTTTACTGACAGCACAAGAATCCTTCATGTTGTAGAAGTCAGAACTGTGTATGCACCATCCTTTCCTCAGAAGAGATATAAATCTAAGTCCTGGGTTTATATAATATGATATGATAAGTAAAGCCAAGTGCATCTCCTGGGCAGTTCCACTGAACTCACCCTAAACTTGAAATATATCTGCATATATCACATAAGTACTAAATTTCTTAATTTCTCTCATAAAGATGCTACATGAAACAAGAATGCTACCTTTAAGTTACATTTAAGCTTTAAAAAGGCCCTGTTCTGGCATTGTTCAACTTAACAAAAGAAACAGTAATTCTGTATTAGTAAACAGTTTATAAGCAGTGACTATAAAGCTAAAAGAGTGTCAAATACATTCTAGAAAACTCTAACTAAATTATGTATTCAAAGGCTAGAAAACACAAGAAAGAACTACACCCTGTTGTGGAAATCTATAGGGCCAGCATGACCTTGGAAACATGCTGACCAAATGCTTGTCTCTCCATAATGCAAAGGGGTGGTTCTTATCATTCCAGAGACTGCTTATCACTCGAGGGCTCTTTGGCAAAGATTGTTCTTTGCATGATCAGCCTTCCAAGACCTTCACATTACTGAAACATCCAACTATTATTTATGTTTGATATTCAATTTTCCATACAAATATAATGATCTTCATCTTTGGGCCTCTCCTTTTAAATGTTTTGGAAACATCAAGCTGAAAAGCTAGAAAGCTGAAAAAAAGAGTTCCAAATTTACCAGGGTAAATAAGTGTTGGCTTATATCAAACATGTTTGACATTGACATGTTTGAGAAAATAAAGTGGCCATATTTATTCACATTGCTATCCCTCTTTTCAATACCCTGTGATAACCACATTTTTAAAAGATCAGCTCACTAAAAGGTCTCTAAATTCCAAATAAATGTTTAAAGAACATCAAAAATGCAACAGAAAGTGAACATGGATGATCAAGAGGACATTTTCCAAAAGTATTTATGATCAACAGAAACAAATTTCACACTGAGATTTTTTTCTCTTCAAAAAACTTTCAACCCAAAAGCACAATAGATTTCGTTTTGCATTACCATGAGCTGAATTGTATTGGTTTATTGAAATGACATGAAGTTTTTCTTTTCTCTCAGATCAATGTGCAAATGTGTCAGTGTGTCACAAGAGTCCCCTGGCAGGAGGCAAGTTAACAAGAGGTGTCTGTATGTAGTTCATTCCAAATGAGAAGGTGTGAGCAACTTCACAATTGCCAAAGCAATTTCCTTTTAAAGACACCATTTGGATCAAAAGCAAGTGCTTTATTGTCCCATTAGAGTTTTCTTGAGCATGTACAAGTCTTGAGTTGGTAAAGTCCAAAGCATGCAGATGGTCCTGCTGCCTATTCCGGAGTTTTTCTAACTTAGTCTACAAAAGTACTCAATAAAATTAGACATTTCTACCAGGGTAAAGATGAAACAATGACTCACTTGCTATGGGGAATAAAGGCAAAACCACTCAGCATCATGAAGGATGATGTCCTGATTGCTGGATGTGAAGAAGTAACCAGAAAACCATACATAGTCACATCCAATTGCTCAAGCATAAATTTTAGGTTTAGAAATGATACCAATAAAGAAGTTTAGAAACAAGCAGTAGATGCACCACAAAATTCTCCTTACCACCTCATATGTTTCATATTTTGATAAAATCACTTCTGCTTTTTGCACTTTATTATCTTTTGTGACCTGTGTCCATTCTGTATAAACACAACAAAACTAATTTGGCTAAAAGGCAAAGCTTTGGTAGGAGACAATGGAATCCTATTGGCCAAACACATTCTGATAAATGTGTTTACTTCACATGTCCAGCTCAACTGTCTTGATGATCAGTCTTTTCCAGAAATCCCAACTAACATTAATTTCAGATATTTTTCATTCTAACTCCCATGTAATGATCAGGATCCAGTATTTACTCTGAAGAAAATGAGGAAATAGTTTTGAATATGTAAGAATTATCTACAGTTCTTGATACTAGAGCAAGTTTTTGTAGGTAACTAAAAAAAAATTGATAGTAATCATGGAAAAAGTAAACTTGCTAAAATATCATTCCTTTTGTATCTCATCGAGTAATTTTTAAATAATTAGTATTTTTGTCAGAAGGATTTGTTGATATTGTCTTATCTGTCTATTGTCTTACCACACCCATAGAGTTCTAGTACCCTAGTGATATATGCCAAACCAAGTTACCAATACAAAAAAAAGTCATACAAAAAAAGTATTTAGCAGAGGAAGTAATTATCAAGATAACCTTCTACCACCTACAAACATTATTCACTTCAAGTAAGGAATCTGGATGGCTTGGCTGAAGATACAATAGTGATGCACAAAAATATCTGTGACACAGGAGACAAAATTATTTGACTGCCAGATAGCAGGTGGTGCAAGCTCTTGTTAGTTTTCTAAGAGTTGAGAGATTGTTAACAATTTTTATCAGTGTTGCAAAGTTATTTCATCATTCTCAAGTCTTTGTTTTGCTAGGCAAAATAAAAATAAAAATACACAGCACAATATGTCCCCACTCTAACACCTTAACATTAGTAAGAAATGAGAGCTATGGGATTGATTTTCTGAAATACACAGGAAATCTCTGAAATGAAACAATATTTTTAGAGAACTCATACAGATCTAAAGCCTGTGTGGCTGTCAGAAGCTGCTGAATAGAAAACCTAAGGAGTGCTCTGGGAAGGATGGTAAAAGGTTTGGGAGTGTCATGTGAAAGTAACCCTGGATTTAATCAATGTGAGTCTGACCAGAAGAGAGCTCTAACAAGTGAGCAGCGGTAACGTTTGCCTGGAACGCTCCTGCTGAGTCTCTTGACTAACTGAAGAAACTTACATTTTGTCCAACTGGATGTACTCAAAAATAGCTTTAAGGGAGAAAGGACACAGAGACAAATATTTTTGAGCTAAGATCCTCATAAACAGCCATCCCTGAGAGGAACTAAGATGAACATGGTCTACTTTATTGTTATAAATAAAATGAAGCACCAACAAGGAAAGAGATATAGCATGTGGTCTGGATTGGTGGAGCAGGTTGGGAATGTTTCTGCTTATCATATCACACAATATAATAGAGGGGGAGATGGAAATTTTACCTATTTGATTCTTTCATGTAAATTAATTTTTTTACTTGTCAAAATTTTATCAAAACCTAGTGGAAAGAACAGACTATTATTTTAAAGTAAACAAACAAACAAGACAGCTTTGATTTGAAATGAAAACAAACAGCAGTGAAAGGATAAGCTTTCATCATTTTGGAAACCTTGGCATTCTTGCAGATATATTCATGAATTAATCATTGAAAAACTTGAAAGATCATGCATTTTCCAATGCAAGTAGTCTCTAAAGAGTACTCAAAATGGTTATTAAATTATAGTTCTTTAAACTCCTTGCATCAAAAATCTGTTACACACAAAGCTAACTGAAAGGATAGCATGATGCTAAAGTCCCTGTGATCTTACAAAACCAAAGAAAATTGTGAGCAGGCACTAGCAGTATGTCACCATGTATAACAGTACTAAAATCTGTTAACAAAACTACCATACACATAGTAAACAGCAGGAGTTTTGGAATGCCATGCAGCTTTTAAATTATTAGCACTAATTAGCCAAATCAAAAAAAAGAGATCAGGAAACACATTAGAAGTGAAGATAAGTCTACCTGTATTGCTGTGTCAAAATTACATTTCCAAACAACCAATTAGTAAAGACAACCTTTCAGCCCAAGGAGCCATATGTAAAGTGGGACGGCTTCATTACAGTGCAGTGGCTCCCTAATTAAAATGTAAAGGCTGCTGATCATTGCATAATTAAACAGCATGTCATGTGGTTTCATCTGGCAATTGCAAGCAGCTAGGCCTGAAATCATTAATGACTAAGATGTCGTCTAAATGAGTCCAGAGACTGTAGAACTACATTCTGTCAGAATGGAGAGCATCCTATGGTCATTATGGAGATAATATCCTCCAAAGGGACTGCTCTGTACAAAATGCTGAAGTTCTTTCTCTCAAAATGACTTTGACTTTTTATATTCAGTTTTCTTACTAATTAGCCCAAAAGAAAAAGGCTAGCAGGGCTAATTAACTTCCAGCTACAGTAATCTAAATATGAAACTGAAGAACCAAAGATTTTCCCTGTGGATATTCTAAACGTTTTTCATAAGTTAAAGCTCTGCTATTGAAAATATTTTTTATGTAACCTTATGCCTTGATTGAGTATTCCTTATGTGGCTTCCCACTTTGCCCAAGGATCAAAATCATTTACAGCACCAGTTCTCTGTGTTCTGCATACCACAGACCATTCATTCAGCCTTCACAGGTGGTGTACAGAGATACTAAAATCATAACAGTGAATTTGTAGTTCCATGAATTTACTGGAGAATGTTGAGGGTGGGAATTTTTTTGCAAAATAATAATCCAGTCACAAGAAAAGCACGTATTATGAAAACACACACATTCCCCAGTCTATGCTTCAGGAGTTTCAAAGTGTAATGGACAAAGTTACATGAGTTCAAGCTCCTTTGAAAAGCTCAGAAAACCAGCAGATGTCCTAAGTTTGTAACAGACATATTCTATCGTCCTATCATTTTCACTCTGAGTACAGATAGAGTTTGATTCAGGTTTGGAAGAATTCTTTAAGCCATTCCCCAAATCAATAGAGATAGCAACCATTATTTAGCATGGAGGTAAATTCCAGACCAGTGAAGTAAATTTGCACTTAATTTTAAACTGTAGAGTATAATTGGACATGATTTTTCTTCCTTATACTATTCATTTTTATCACCACAATGTACACTGAATTCTTTCTCTGGTAGGATCAGGCTGAGAGCTGGCTATAGTTAGGGAAACCCTGGCAGACAAGCCTGTCCCTTCCCTGCTCCATGCAACCATTCTTTCAGTTTTGAATTTATCAATTATGCCACAGCTAATTGTCCTACCAACATATTAAAAATAAATAAACATAAAACCATGGTGAACACATGGATGTGTTTCATTTCTATATCACACAAATAAAACAGAATTTGGTTCTGTATCGTAGTTCTTAAGGACAGAGTGTCCCAAATAACTTTTTAACAAAGTATCTTACTAATAGCACATTGAGTACAGAAAAATGTGGTCATTCCCAAGGCCAGCTTTACTCTATCTACTCATATCCCTCCATCTCCTATTCCCAGTCCGTCCACACATCACTCAAATTGCTGCTGAAATGACTCCTTTTTATTGCCTGATCTTGCAACAAGTTGGGTGGTTTTGCAAGCAGAGTCACCTCAACTGCCAGGCTCCTGAATGCAGACATTGCTTTTGTAGGATGGGCTGGACATCCTGAAGAATGACTGTAAAACACTCAACTCCAGCATTTCATGAAATGAACATCACTTAGAGCAGTCCACTAAGGGCCACAAACTGTGCTCTGGGAGCTCATGGGAGCCTTCTGCTTTGCCAGTACTGTCCAAACCATTTTGGGTTTTTAGCTAGTAAGATGTATCTTCCCTTCAGTGCTCCAGCCAAACTTAATTACTTGGCTTACCCCCAGGCTGCAAACTGAGGCAGCTTCAAAATGAGGGTGGCTTATATTAACTATATTTTAATTACTGTCTTCTGCACCATAACAGTAATGGTGGTTCTGTTAATCAAGGGAAATGAATTTCCCTTCACTCAGGTCAGTAATAAGTCCATTTTAGACTTTCACAGGGAGACATTCCTGCTAATTTTTTATAAGATATATATATATATATATATGCTTTCTTAAAAATTAAGAACATCCATGGAAATCAGGAATCATAGGTCTTTAAGATGCACCCAGATTTTCTACTATCTCCTGGCTGGTTACATTATAATTAGAAAATAAAAAGAGCTATTAATTATTCTGGTCTGTAGAAATCCAAGCTTCTGTGCAGAGGACTACAGTTAAAAGTTGAAAA
Source organism: Haemorhous mexicanus (assembly GCF_027477595.1). Classification (NCBI taxonomy): domain Eukaryota; kingdom Metazoa; phylum Chordata; class Aves; order Passeriformes; family Fringillidae; genus Haemorhous; species Haemorhous mexicanus. The sequence continues at coordinate 9,620,756 of NC_082352.1, read as the reverse complement.
TGGGCACTGCTCTAATTCTTTCATGTTTTATTTTCAAACTCATTTTCACATTTATTGAAATTCTTCAGGGCAGCTGTGGAACTTCCTAGGACTTTTTTAACTCCAACTGAAGAACCATAAGCATATCCCATAGTTTAGCCAAATGAAGTCTGTCAAATTAGAGATCAAATTCATCCCAGCTGTCTCAACAAGTAAAATAATTCCTAAATAATAATTTCAAGATCTTGCAGCTAGAAAGACAAATAAAACAGACCTTCACAATGCCACAAAAGTAGAGAAGAAGGATTACAAGATTGTGTGAAGTCCAGAACCCTTTAAACAGTGCTGCTTGCTATAAAGCATGGCAACATCAGAGAATGTTGAGAGAGTGATTCTGCTGGTCACTCTTCAAATATTCTGGACTAACGAAGACCAAAACAGATTTTTCTGTGCTTAATTTAGTGCTCAGTGTTAAGCAAATAGCAGTTTAACTGAACCTTCAAACTTCCTTTTTTAGAAAGGGAAAAATTTTGTTTGAAAGAGGAAAATATTTAAGTTATTTGAGGCAGGATTTTTTAAGAATTACCTGCCCTCGTTGCACCTCTTATACTGCTAGGCAGCATTAGCACTATGTTTCTATCCCTATTTTAAGGCTGTATGCTGGACTTAGGCCTGATCTTAAGGAATTACAGGTCAGATACATTGCCACTCAGAAACTGCCACTTCTAAGTACTACAATTTAATAAAATTTGAAGACAGAAAACTAATTAATCTCAGGTTGAAAATGTGAGCCAAAAATGAAAGAAGGTAAAGGAAGAAACATTGGAGTGATTACTTAAAAACTCAAAGTTGAATCTCCAGAGAGATGATGAAATTTAGAGGGACAGCATTATTTCACATCCTAAATAATGTTTTCAAATAGAACAATTATCATGTAGGCATATATTGAGAAGACCCCAGCTCTCCACTGGCTAAGAAAGTTACTGAATAGCAACCAGGTAAGACGCTTTGGAAGTAATTGTGAAAATTATCACAAGTAGAACGAAATTCACCAGCATAATTTTTGTCATATTATAGCCCCTTGCTAAACTTCATTTTCTCCAATCCTGCATGCCAACTAACTGGGGGGGGGGGGAAGGGGGGGGTTGAGGTTTATTAACTAAGGATTAACTTATTTTTCCTTAGTTACTTGGGTAATTTTGACCCTTTTCAAACTTTTCTTTAATAAGGTCTTGGCATTAAAACAAGTACATTAGAGGAGTTGAAAAGAGACAAAAGTCTTCTCAGAATATTCAGGTCAAGGTCCTTTTATGGAGCTTGCTGATTATATAACTCCATGTATTTTCATATTCTAGGACTACAGTGGGAAAAAAGGCTCAAGCCCATAATATCCTACACTTTCTGACAATTAGTAATATGACCCTGAGAATATGATTCAAAGTCCATAGAAATCAACAGCAGCTTTACTCCATTTGTAACACTTGTCTTGATGCTCTTCAGTTATTCATCTAATACAAGTGAATCAAAGAACACAAGACAAACTTTGCAATTTTTATTTAGAAAAGTTCTGCCTGTACACTTTTGCTAGTTTCAAGCCACCTACTACCATGTTCACCAAACCTGAAGCTGAAGAATCTTATCTGCAGCTGATTATTTAATTTTGAAAAAACAGCTGACTGTTCCAAAACGTCTTGCAGAGCTACATGGAGACTGTCAACTCTTCAAACAGAACTGAGACAAGAATAAACCTAGACATTTTAAATATCATTATTATAAATGTGCACTAAATTCAGTTGCTAATTGGATTAGAGTTTCACTGACTACATTTAAACTACAATCCTAACTATGCACTTAACCTAGATATGAGGAGGTTACCTAAAGTAAATCCATAAATTACTGTGCTTCTAATGATGTATTCAGAGGTCTCTGCACAACACTCAGTAATAAAAAACTTTCTCTTATGGAAAATAGCTGCTGAACAATGACATCCACTGATACTGTAGCCTGCTATACCTCTTATTAGAAACCCCCTATTCTCTCCCACATTCATACCCCTGTAGTATCCTGTGGAGCATCTCCAGTGCATCTAAGAAAGGGTAAAAGCTTTGGGTTAATAATTCATTATGAACAGTCTACATTTTCATGCAGTGTGCATCCAGGTGATACTATGCTTAATATAAATTCAAAATGTCAGCTTTAAAAAAAAGGGAAAGAAAGAAGAAAGAAAGTATTTGCTTTTGTTTTAAGTGTGAACCTTGAAATAATTTATTCATGGTACCATAATAAACTGTCAGCTATCTTGACAACTAAAAATTAAGTGCACTGTACTCCTTGGAAATTCCCAGAAATATTTTTTTTGTTACAAAAAAGAATAGAGAGAAAAGACAACACATTGAAACCCACAGCCAGACTCCACATGCATTGAAACTTCATTCAGATGCCACTGCTTAGGATCTGTAGAGCCCTTAAGTCATAACAACCTATCAGAAAAAAATCACCTGAAGTGATCTCAGCATACCTAAAAATGTTCAACTGTCGTTTTGAAGCAGTAATTCAAGTATTTAAACTCAGGGGAAAAAAGTCTTGATGGAAAATACAAGGGGAAAAAGCATGTTAGTGGAAGAGAAAGTGCCTTAATTGGGTAGTTAGGAGTATTTGATAGGATTATAAAAAGGCAAAACTGTCAGAATGCAATTCTTCTACTGGCCATTGGCCAAAGCAGTGCAAATTTTAGAGGGAAGAATAAACCTCCACAATTATACAGCATCTCTCACACAAGATAATTTTGAAACAATTCTCAGTGTTTCACTTTCATTTGAATGAGAGCAAATTTTCACTCACTTCATAGTTTCCCTCTGAATTTCTTCACCATTTAACTCTTTGTCTATTAAAGAGAATATGCCCCAATGAAAAGCCACGGAGAGCAGCTGCACCAACACATATATCTAGTGTGGACAAGCAAGTATTCTAATTGCACCAGAATTTATTCTTTTTTGAATCATTTCACTCTTGCAAAGTACCTGTACCAGAAGCTGTATCAATTCAGTACACCAATGACTCAGCTGCAGCTGAAGAGAATGTCCACCCCAGAAAAGCTCTGGAATGATTAGAGGTAACAGGTCAGCAGCAGCTCCCTGCTGTGAAACTTTAATTCATCTTCAGCTACCAAAGTGCTTCTCTTCTCTACATGAGCCAAAACTTTCTCTCTCCCCAAACTTTAACCCTCGACTTTTAAAGGCTAACCATTCTTCTGACCTAAAAACCCTGCAATAAGTAAGGAGAAACTCACCAGGAAAGGAAGACAGAATGAAGATCCCAATACTGTTGAGCACTGTTGGGTTTATTTTCAAAAAGAAAAATCTTGCATTCCTTGATGTGAACCTTGAAGAGCTGTCAGAACTACTATCCACCCAGTGGAAAGAGATTTCTACTTAGTAAAATGAAGAGTCTCATGATAGGCCTTCATACCTGCTGCCTCTGACAAGTAAGGAAGCTTTTTTTTCCCATGCTGGTAGCAAACATTTCTAAATATTCTGTCATTACGACTTCTACATGAAACAGCACAGAGGAACCCACAAGAAAAATTAGGTTGTATAATCAGAGCTCAGAGCTACATTGCACTTGACCTTAGCCTTTAAGTGGCTACTGACAGATTGCTAATTTGTTGCTTCTATATATATTATATACAAATATATAATAGTATATATATTCACTGTATATTCTATATTGCATACATATTATATAATATTATATTAATATATGCTATGTATTGTTATATGGCATATTTAAAATGTATAATGTAGGACTAACACCTTCAGATCAGGATTTCTCTTTCCATTCCCTTCCCTTCTACTACCAGTATGACTTTCTCAATCAACTTGGCAAAGATAGACAGACAGCGGAGAAGCAGCCACAAAGTTAGAATCATTTCTGTTAGGTCCACAGGGACAATTTGAAGCAGATGAAATTATAGAATCACAGTATTTTAGTTTAGAAAAGACCTCTAAGACCAGTGAGTCAAACCATTAATCCACTCTGCCGAGCCCATAACTAAGCCATGTCCCCACGTGCCACATCTTTTAGATACCTCTGGGGACAGACTCCACCACTTTGCTGGTCAGCCTGTTCCAATGCATGACAACCCTTTCAGTGAAGAAATCTTTCCTAATATCCAGCCTAAACCTCTACTGGAATAACTTGAGGCTGATTCCTCTTGCCTCATCACCTGTCAATTGAGAGAAGAGGCTGACCTCTACCTGGCTCCACCCTCCTGTAAGGAAGTTGTGGGAAGTGAGAAGGTCCCTGCCTGAGCCTCCTCTTCTCCAGGCTGAACCCCCTGGCTTCCTCAACCACTCCTCTTATGACTGACCCTTCAGACCCTTCACCAGCTTTGTTGCCCTTCTCTGGACCTGCTCCATCACCTCAGTGTCCTTCCTTTAGTGAGGTACCCAAAAGTGAACGTAGGATTTGAGGTATGGCCTCACCAGGGGCCAATACAGAGGAAGAATCACTGCCCTGGTCCTGCTGAGCACACTCTTGCTGATACAGGCCAGGTACCCTTGGCCTTCTTTGTCCCCTGAGCACTGCTGCCTCATGTTCAGCTGTTGTCAACCAGCACCTCCAGGTCCTTTCCTGCCGGGCACTTTCCAGCCACTCTGCCCCAGCCTGGATCCCTGGGTGGGGTTGTTGTGGCCCAAGTGCAAGACCCAGCCCTTGGCCTTGTTGAACCTCAGACCACTGGCCTTGGCCATTGATCCAGCCTGCCCCACTGCAGAGCCTTCCTACCCTCCAGCAGACCAGCACTGCTGCCCTACTTGTTGTCACCTGAAAGGACACTGACGGTGCTCTTGGACCCCTTGTCTAGATCAGATATGTATATCAAATAGGACTGGTCCCAACACTGCAGTCAGTTTTTACCCACCAAACAGGGCACCAATCCAAGCCACGAGCAGCCAGTTTCTTGAGGACAATGCTGTGGGAAATTGTGTTAAATGCTTTGTTCAAGCCCAGGTAGACAAGATTCACAGCCTTACCCTCATCTACTAAGTGGGTCACCTTGTCACAGAAGGAGATCAAGTTACTCAAGCAGGAACTGCCTTTCAGAAACCCAGGGTGACTGGGCACAATCCCCCGGTGTCCTGCACGGGCCAGGTGATGGCACTCGGGGTGATCTGCTCACAGCAATCGGAGGAAATATCTCTCTTGGGAAGAGTCCTGGGATTTTATCCTGTATTGTTTTATCATAACTGCACATTAAATATTAATAACTGCAAAAAGGACAGAGAAAAGGGCCTCCTGACTTATCCTGAGGACGGCTTCAAACTGGCAACTATGACATTTTATAGTATATACCTCTTAACTGTACCGTTTTGAGGGCAGGCTGATGCATTTAAGTGACATGCAGTATCCTCACATTTTTTATCCCTCACTGGAGACTTTCAGCTTCCAGATTGGAGTTTCCAAACACAACAGTTCTGATAACAACATCAGATATTCCAAATTTGGAGGGGATAGCTGGTGCACAGAAAGAGATCCCTTTTAACAATTGATCAACCTCCAAGTGACAGTTTATTATCACTAGCTGAAAAACACCCTTTTGCCACAAGTGCAAGTAACCATCCCTTCATATTCTAATCCTGTGAGGAGGATTACCAATCTTAGAATTTGGTATTTATTGCAAATATTTGATATGGTTTGTTACAGTATGAATAACATCTTAGTGCAATACATTTTATTGGTTCACCAATGAGGAGCACACCCTTCAGCTCTCACACAGCTTCTGTGTTCTCAAATACAACAGCCCACTATTAAAAAATAAATTGCCATTTTTAATGTCATATGTGTGACATTTGAAAAAACAAAAAGCACTTCCTTTCTTCTTTCCTTCTGTGTCACTAGAATAATTTCTTCCTCCTCAACACACATTTAAACACGTTCTACTCAACACAGCTGCAGTGTATGAAATGAGCATAAATGATGGTGTCTTCAATTCTTACTATTACATGTTCATTATCTAAAACAATTAAAACTTAAGGGAAATTACAAAGAATATCTGTGAAAATCATGCTGCAGGAAGATTTTCAAAATTACTCTTCCAAGATTGTAAGGAGTGTAATTACTCTGACAATCCATCACTGTCTATTGTGTGTCATGAGATGCAGCTGTTACTGTTGGATTTGTAATATTCTGCACATCTCTTACCTGTAACAAGCCAGCAGGAGCTGAGCTCATGCACTGAATGCTCTTCTATTGTGAGCAAGCTCAGCCAAAAGAAAACTTATATTGAACAAACTAGAGAAAATTCAAATACCAGCACATACTACAAACACTAACAGTCTCTTCAGTTGTCAAACACTTAAATTTAGAAGCAGGATTGAAACTACCATCAAACTAACCCTTGGTGCTATGAAGACCAAATAAAGTCATCATGGGCAGTCTTTCCATGGAAATGATGTAATTACACACATATTTTCTATATAAGCTTTCATGGGAAGAGTGTATAAATGGTTTGAGCTTCTTCATCTATGTGATTTAACTTCCTTTTTTCATTCAAAAATATTGAATCCAGACTGAAAAACCTATTTTAGAATCCTACCAAACAGCAGTACCCTTCCAAAAGAGCATTATACAATTTGTATTCTATTCAAGTTTCTCCGCCCTTTAACTTGCACACACTCTATATATACTGAAAAATATTTTTATATTATTACTGCTATGATAAACACAAGTCCCAATATCAAAATATAAAGCCTGAGATGTGGGAGATATTCAATGTTCTGGTCTCTCCATGAGCTTGAATCATTCTACCTGAATAATCCTAAATCAAATCATTTATGAAATCAGCATATACCTCACATCCCATCCAAAATATTTGATGGGTCACCACCTTCTCTACCTGGACAAAAAGAGGAACTACTCACAGTACATAATTTAAAACTTTTTTATTTTGCTTGAAGAGCATGGAAAGTAGTAAACTTGCTATAAATTTGTTCTTCACTTACAAACCAAAGGGCAACTCAAACATTCAATGCAAATTAAAGTGCAGTGTTTTTCAAAGAAAGAAAAAAGTTAAAAATCTTTCACTTAAAATTAAGAAAAATTATAAATAACATATACATTATAAGTCAAGGCAAGGGCTGCAGAAACAATTTATTTACATGCTGCTACTTGTTTAATCATCTTATAATTGCCTTTGAAAATTAAATTTTAAATGTTTTCCTGATCTGAGTTATTTTGCAAGTAAATATTATGCATATGAATAGCTTGCTTGCTTTGTTTCCACATTTCATAAAGTTTCTATGCATTTAGACATTCCAGGATTTTGTTTACTGGTTTGAAATCTGTGTGAGGGAGCAAAGATTCTATGCATTACAAAAATCAACTAATAAATCAACCAAACAAAAAATGTTTGCACTGTTTAAAAAACATAATCAGAGGCTAAAGGACTAAGCCCAGGCAATAAGTAAATTAGATTTATGTCTTGCATGCAAAGATCAGTGATATCTAAAGCTCACTTGTCTCAATTTATTTTAAGCAGAAGTGAGGGCAGTGGCACTCACAAAGCATCTAAAAATAATAAATTACATCTTATTGCACAAAGTCAAAGGTTAAACTTATTATTGCTCACCACAGGCCAACCTTAACCCCAGGATTAATGCCATAAACAAAACGAAAATTCAGTTTGCACACATTATACACGAGGTTAATGTCTCTAAAGAATTATAAAAGGGAAATGATGCCCCCTACTGCTCCCAGAAAATGTTTCTGTATAAACACCATATTTTGGTTCAAAGGGAATTATCATGTAAAACCAATGAACATGTATTTTCAAACTAACTAGTACTCATTAGCATGACATATGCCAAGGACAATTTATTTCTTCTTTGGACTCTAATTAAAATATATGAAGGGCCTTTCCTTGTAGAGGAAACTCTCAGGAACACAAACAGCTAGAGAGGATATAGAATCTAAGTTTCTCAGGAGTTACACATTTTGGTGAAGAAAGTATGAAGATTCAATTCCATTTTTTTGTCTTCATGCATTTCTGATTACATCAAATTTCAAATAACTTTTATGTAGCAGTGATATGTTGCAAACAGCAAGGTTGATAGGACAGTGTTTGATGTCTGGTAGCAATTTGACACAATTAATTTATAGCTAACAAAGCCCATGCCATGCCTTGGGGTTGTGGAAGACCACAACTCAATTCCTAACCCAGTTTTATGGTTCTGGTATCACAGTCACTTTTGTAATGGATTTCTTGATGGGCAGGCAAAGTAACAAGGTTATTGTTTGAAATACTTTACAGGGAAAGAGAGCTCAAATACTGAAGAGCTTTTACAGGTGCCTCATTTGTCCTGCTTTTAAGCCACAGAAGGCCCAATTATATCAATACTGTTAAGTCTTGATTTTCTCCAGTGTAAGTGAAAAATAACCCCCAAATTCTTAAATGTATTGGACACACTGAACTTTTCTTTGGACACACTTTTACTTCAAAGTAAACTACATAAATATTATTGGGTACATTGTTGCCTTTGATCTGACCTTCAGCACCCTTGTGACTATTCCTAAACATATCTAATCTTAAAACTGCTATCACCTACCTTTGTTCAAGGCTTGCAAAGTGAAATGGCTGCAGTTCACAAGTTCTTATGCCACAAAAATAACCAAAATTAAATCAGTAAGCCAAGTTAATGAGCTGACATGAACAGGTATGCTTTTTTATTACTAAGTCCTATTTTATCACAAATCTTACCATGGTTGATGTTATTTAGACAATATTACTGTGACCTTGCATTGGTCATTTTCAGCTCAAAGCACAATGAAACACAGATACAAGAGGAACACTTTTACCTGATTCTTATGAGGATGCCTCTGCAGTAGAGCGTGAGAAATGAAAAAATTTTGTCGTTCATTGTCAGAGCACACAAAATTGAAAATGCAGCACCTGTATATTGGGAAACATTTGGTTAGAACCATTTCTGCTCATTTATAGTAACTTTACAACTCAATCAATAAGAGAAAAGGATGTTCATGATGGTTTACTGTTTCAAAATGAACTGGACCCAAGACAGGCTTAGTGATGAGGTTTAGCAAAATATAAATTCTATTCAAACTTGTAAGATTCTATGTCATAAACATATGTATCATGTTTTCCCAAGAGTATATTCAAATGAGTTCAGAAATCAGGTTCCATCTCAGATTTTTTTTTTCTTTTTACTATTGATGGTTTCTAGCAGGAAGTTTGCCCCTCGCAGTACTGCCTGAGTAACACTGGTTTGGGTTTGCAGCATGGCTATGCTCTTCTAATAAAAAACTAAATAATAATATAAATCTCCATGGATGAACTGGACTTAGAAGTAGATTTAAATAAATGTATAATGTTCTAGGGTCAAAGGAGAAGATTTTAAACCAGTCAAGAGTAGGCATATGGGAGGAAATTCAAATAATTACATCTTATTTCCAAGGCAAAATTCCATTTAACTGTGCTAAAATACAGCTCAAATGCCACTGGGGATAGTCCTGACTTATACATATAGCTACATGCATGATGGAAGTGTGTTGTTTAAGGATTTCATAGTCTGGAGAAGGCTGCAAACTGACAGAACAGCAGTATGAAAAAGTGGATAACATGAATGACAAAGGTTTGAAAAATTTTATCAGTCATATAAAGCAAATTACCTCCAACTTATTTTTCCAAGATATTGATGGAGGACTCTCCAATAAAATACTATTACTTATAGTGGAATAAGCTGAAATGGGATGGTATCATTCTGAAAACATTTTACTGTTTTTCTACCACTGTGAAAGCAAGCATACAAATGGAGGCATCGCATTTCTCTAAATATGCTTTCTAAATGTTAAAGGGTTGAAGCAATTTCCAGAGGTCTCAGTCCAGAAAAAGCCTTCCACTGATATTTATCTAAACTGTCTTTGCTGTGAGACATGCAATAAAATACACTGGAATCAAATGTAAATGCATCATTGTGCTTTATGAAAAGAAAATCAGCTTAATTTGTTTTTTTCACGACTATTACACAAGCCTAGCATGCCCAGTTGTTGTAACTAAAATTTTATAGAAATTTTTAGAAATATTCTGATTTACATCATCAAGCCTTATTCACACAGGAAGCCTATGAGTCCAATTTTTGACTGCAGTGTTTTCATATACCCCTCAAGAGAGGATCAATTGCAGTGTAAATATATCAGAAACATCTTCACACACTTGGTGTAGAAGTCACTGTACAGAAAGTCTGGCCCAGCTTACTCTCCATACACAAAAGTTAAAAAAACTTTGTGTATTCAGATGGAACTCTCATCTGTAATTGAAGAAAAAATATTGTTCTATAGAAGAAAATATGAACCAAGTGTTGCCATACTGTTTCAGACATAAAAATAGTACTAAAATTTAGGACTAGATTCTGGAAAACATTACTGAAGTAAATCAGCATTTAGTCTGCTCAGCAGTCAAACTGAAGTCAGCAGGACCATACATTCAGGTGAATATGCACTTATCTTGGTCTTAACTTTACAACAGTTAGATTTTGTGCAAGTTATCTGCAAACTGACATAATTCAGACATAGATGTCTCTATACCTAGTCTCCTGCTTTGCACAAATATAAAGAGAAAAACAAAAAGCACATCACCCACAGTATGTTTTACTACGGACTGCATCTTTTAAAAACATTAAAAAGCCTTTGTAAGCACATCTCCACAGCTCATTGCACCTCTTGTACCTTCCAATTACTGGTGCAACTTCCCACCCACTCTGAAACTGAACTGAACCTCCCAGAACAGACAGAACTCAGCTGTAAGGTTAGCAGTCAGCCACCTAACAGGTACAGCACACATGCAGGTATATTGCTCAGCAATTAACCATACATAGTGCTTTATAGAAGAAAAAAAGTAAATTTAATTCCAGTAGTCATAGTAGCAAAATGTTTACGAAAATTAAAAAAAAAAAAAAAAAAACACTCAGCTGCAAGAGTCCTAAAACCTTAATGATGCTTGAGTTTCACTTTTGATAACCTATAAAAAAGTATTTGAAAGATCTTTGTGACGATTATAGCAAGATTTGCAAGAATGCTGCTTTAATTTTTTGTAGTTGCAGAAACTTTGACAAAGTACTCTATTTTAAACAAGCTAAGAGTGGCACTTGAGCATGGCTGACTTTTTGCATTGCTCAGAGCCAGCTGCATGGTGCTGACACCCCTTCAGATACCAGCTGGCATTTCTGCAAGTTATTCAGTAGTGTTCAATCCCCTCTCACAATAAAGATTGTACTCTTAGGTTATCATTTGTTCTGTCAGTCAGCCAAGTGAAGCTGCAATGTTTACTGTGTGACACAGTAGTCACACAGTGTGGAACCTTTAAAATTACTGGTAATAATATAGCTAAATATTTACATTAGAAAAAAGCCCCACAAAACTATCTCCTGGAACATTTCCCAGGCTAAATAACAGTCTTTGCCAATACACCTGCAGCTTTTTGTAACTAATTAAGAAACTTGAGCCAACACACTCAAAAAGCCTCAAAAAACCCCAAATGCAGAGTCCAGTACTTGAAAAAAAAAATACTACCCACTCTCAATAATTGATGCATGTGTAATTGCAGTACTTTTGTCTTTTCTTCCTTTTATAACGACTCAGTTATAAAATAACTCCTTTCAAAATAACAACAGGTTATTTTGAGAGGAAATTGGAATTAAGATAAGTAATTAATTCTAAAATTGAGGGATAGAGTAAGTTTCAGTTATTGAAACTACTAATTACAGAACCTATACCTTGGATCATTTTCAAAGAGTTTGCCTCTTGATATGAAACTTGATGATCTATAGGGTCATTAAGATGGCAGCATTGCAACAAATTCTCCAAAAGAGAAACTTTCTTCATCACCTTCTTAGTCACCAGGGCTTCAAGCACACATAAATGTCAGTCACACCATAACTAAAACTGAGGCCTTAAACAAGATGTAAAAGTTTGTCTCTAAAAAGCATCTTAAATAATTCCATTTCAAACCATTTTTAGCTTTTTTCTCTGTAGTTCTGTAAACAACAAAAAAAACCCCAAAAAAATTAGCTAAAAATATACCAACATTTCCAAATGAGAATTTGGGGTTGCCTTAAGTTTTAGGACTCTATTATACACAAAACTTGAGGGCTCTAGTCACATTATTTCTGTTTATTTCCTTCTGAAGGATATAGATTTATTTGAGGTATCACTCTTAGAATATGCTATCATTTGTGCTAAGATTGCAAGTTAAACTTTTTGCTATTCATATTAATGCAGGATACTTCCTATACCCTAGTATTTTAAGTCCACATCCTGCAAACAATCAAATATTTAAACTTATGCATGCAAATAACCCCACTGAAGACCATAATACTGAGGATCAGAGCACCATCTGTAAAGTGCATTTATAGACTCCATAGCTCATTTTCCCAGCACGGGTCTGAAAGATAGTTTGGAAATTTGTTTTCCTCATTGTTTCAACCAGTACAGCTCCTGTTTCAAGCATGCAGCCCAAACCCAAACTACTCAGGAAGGCTCAGTTTCATAAAATCATTCACACAACCAATTTTCAATTGCAGAAATTCTAATAAAGAGCAAGCAGTTGCACCAGGCAGCTGAAGCAAGCTATTGTGAAACATCAAAAAAACCCCACACCTATTTACACATCACCATTACAGTATTTCACCAACAGTAATGCAAATCATAAACTTGGCATCAGCTCACATTCAGGAAAATCTCTAATATATCCTGCAGGTGTGCCAAGCAGAAAAGCAAGACCAGGCATTGGGTGTGTGTCAAATTCCTTCAACTGCTACCAGCAAAATATTGCACTTTTCCATCTCTAAAATAAAGTTACAAGATACAACCAAAGATCCAGGAAAGTGAGAGTTCCCCTGCAACTAAACAGGGCCTGTCACTTTGGATATTTTACTGCAAAATAAATTCCTCCCATAGGAGGAAAACAAAATCATTCTTTCTCAACAAATCCACTTTGTAAGCAGCCTATTGTAAGATGTCAGAGAATTTCCAGTGTTCTCAGCTTAGCTCACATTTAGGGTTTGTACACCTGCATTTGTGCTTATGGCAAGAGGCTTGAAATTTCTCCTAAGTATGAGGAAGATTAAGTTGAAGCTGCAGTTCCAAAACAAAAAAACAAAAAAAAAAAAAAAAAAAAAAAAAAAAAAAAAAAGGTAAAAATATATTTTTTCGAGTCCACATCACAACAATGCAGGGAGAAAGTTCCAACTTGTTTTAATAATTGTCCCATGTATATAATCATTGGTAAACCTTTTTCATAGCATCTTTTTTTTCCACCTCAAAAGGGCTTTAGTTTGTCTTGAATGTTACAATGTCAGGCACTACGTAATCTCAGCAGAACCACAACTGCTCACACTCACAGTGACATCCCTGAGAGCAGCCTCAGACCAATACAATGCATTTGAATACAGATTTATCAGGAGATTTATCAGGAATGTATCTAGAATTATACTCATACAATAAATTCAGCAGTGAAACTGTGTTTTATAACATACAGCACGGCAAAACAGGCAAGAAAATACCCACAGCACCAAGCATTATCCACATCATTTAGAAGTCAGTAAGCCTTCTTTAAATGAGAGATTCCAAAAGACTGTATTGATCTGGTAGAAATAAATTTTCTTTCTGCTTTTGAATGACATTTTGTGTCCCAAAATGCTAGCAATTTCATTTTTACTATGAAGTTCCTTGCTTAAAACGTCGTTTGTAAGTAATAGCCTAAAGAGACGCTGGCTGCAGTGTCTGCGTTTTAACAGTGGATGGCACCAATCACCTCAGAAATTGCCTCCCTAAATGGTAGATTACATTCTTATGTGAACCTTGTAGCATAATTCAACGGGAAAGCAAAATGCAAATGTCTAAAAAACAAAAACAGAGGGAAAAAATTGTCTTCAGGAAAGTACTTCAGGGAAGCATCTTTCTTAAATATGACACTCCCTGTCAAAACCCTGTCCTGTGCAGAATGAGTGTGTGCAAATGCAGCCTGTGTACACAGATTTTTTTTTTTCATTTTATCACTGTCACAGACAAATATTTTATTTGACTCAAAGAATGACTTCAAATTCAGATTGGAAAGTGTATATAGCAATAACTGGACATAAGCTCTTAGTGAGGTTTTCCTATGGGCTACGAACTGCAAACTGTCATTTGCTTAAAAAGTTCTAAGGATACAAGTGTCTTTATAAAAATGATATTTTATATTTCTGTATTAAGCCTTTCCTGGTTTAACATACAAGTAGATTAAAACAAGATATGTACATTTAAATGCACAACAATAAAATATTTCTTCTCCCTTTGGAGGCTGTATTTAGTAAACAGCTGCTAAAATCTAACTTCACAGTGATACATACTAAAGACATGGCCAAAACAAGCGGGTATCACATAGTTCCAAGGGGAACTTGCAAGATACTAACCTGTGTCTGGGATGGTATGAAAGGAGACATTTACTGCTTTGTACAACAGTTGGTCTGTATTGTCAGCTCCAGGCGCTCAAAAGTCAGCAGCAGTCCCAGAGATGCGTTTTAAAACCTAATCTTATCCTTCACATCTCTTTAACGGCTTGGGGATGGGGTGGGGGGCGCTAAGTAAAAATGTGTCCTCTATATTTTCCGAGCTATCAAAGCCAAAGATTTGGGAATGGGAGCTACACTCCTGTCCCCTGCCATCAGAAGGGATAAAGCTTGCGTTTATTTTTAAATGAAATCCAAGTAGGCAATACAAGAGCTGACTGAGCCAAGAGTGTTTTACACCAAGGTTTCCCCACCAGGGAAGAGAGAACCTCTGGCTGTGGCCACGGGGCGGGGAGCGGCCCCTCCGTGGGGCTGTGCCGGGCGAAAAGGTCGATAAGGGCGCGGGGCAGCGCTCGCGTTCTCCCGGGACACACAGACAGGGATGAGAGGAGCCCAGGGGCGGGGAACGACCGGGAGGCGGGGCGGGGAGGCCGGGAGGCGGGGCGGGGAGGCCGGGAGGCGGAGCGGGGAGGCCGGGAGGCGGGGCGGGGAGGCCGGGAGGCGGGGCGGGGAGGCCGGGAGGCGGGGCGGGGAGGCCGGGAGGCGGGGCGGGGAGGCCTCTGGGCAGTTCCGGGCTCCGCAGCAGCCGAGGCGGGGAGCTGGTGGAGAATGGAGATCAAAGGCAATGCAGTTCCTGGAGCGAGTCCTGCGGAGGGTGACAAAGCTGGTCAAGGGACTGGAGCAGCTCTCTTACGAGGAAGGGCTGAGGGAGCTCGGCCTGTTCAGCTTCAGGAAGAGACGACTGAGAGGGGACCTCATTAATGTGTATAAATATCTAAAGAGGGGTGCCAGGAAAATGGACCAGGCTCTGCTCGGTGGTGAAACTGATGCATAGGAAGTTCCACCTGAATATGAGGAGAATTTCTTTCCTGTGCAGTGGCTGCGTACTGGAACAGTTGCCGAGAACGGCTGTGCTACACCGTGTGCCCCGGGACGGCCCCGCCCGGCCGGGGCGGGCACCGATCTCAACAGCTGTGGCCCCGCCCCGCGGCCCTCAGGGGGCGGTCTGGCCCCGCCCACACCAGGAGGCGGGGCGAGCCCGACCGGGGGCGGGGCTAGGCGGGGCGGGGCTAGGCCGCCGGTGCTAACCATGGCGGGGCGGCGGCGGGAGGGCGCTGCCCGGCGCCGTCGCGGGGCTATGACGCGAGCGGTCGGTGCGGTGTTTCCCGGTGTCGCTGTTCCCGGTGCGATGGGATTGCGCGCCCCGCGCTGATGGCGGCCTGCCGGACACCGCACGGCTCCGCGCCGGAGCCCAGGGTGGATGAGTTCACCGTCCCCGCCGAGAAGAGCCGCCTCCTGGAGCGCAGCCGGGACCGCATCGAGGGCTTGTTCGAGGTGCGGCTGGCCGTGCTGGGGGCGCAGGGAGACTGGCGGCCCGCGCTGCAGCCGCCCAACGCCAGCGCCAGGATCTGGGTGCAGCTGGCGGGCTGCACGAAGGCCGTGAGCAGCGCCAAGGTACGGGGCCGGGCGGGGCGCTGGGGCCGCGGGCAGCGGGGCTGGCGTGCGGAGGGGCCCCCCGGAGCGGCACGGCCGGGACCGCGGGTTGGAGGAAGAAAGGGCGGGGAAAAGCCGAGTGCCCCAGGAGGAAACAGAAACGGCGCTGCTTTGGCAGGTGGGTGTGTGCCCGGTGCCAGGGAGTCTCCCGCCGTGTTGACATAAGCGCAGGGAATAAAGCGAAGCAACTCAGCTGGGAAGTGCGAAGTTCACGGGCGCCGCGTTATGAAATAGTCCGGCCCCCCGGTGAGGGGTAGCACCGCTGGGGATGGGCCGAGTTTTGTTTTAAAGCGAGATTAAAATGTTTCGCTTTCCGTCTTCCTTCCGGAGTCAAGAAATTCCTCGGAGTTGTTTGGGCGTTGCCATGTTTTGCCTTACAGTCTTCGCTAATTTTGTGGCATTTAGCGGCTCGTTGGCAAAGCTCTCACTAAAGCTTAACGCAGCTAGTATTTCCTTCGTGTAAAAGTTGTCAGACCTGAACAGCTTCACCAAGCTGGAGCAGATAGTTCTCTTTTCAGCCCAGCTCTGATGAGTTAAGAGAACTGCCTATGCAGGTTGTGGCTCAGAGGGGGCAACAGTTGCTGTGGAGTGTCTTCACGCGTGTTAAATGTCTTGCACAACTAACCTTTGGGGGGAGTTTCTCAGCAGTGATGCTGAAATTGATATTACTCATAATGAGCCTGGCAAGTACAGCTGTCGAATCATGTGATGAGAATTTTGGTGTGAGCTGTAGCTAGGCTGAAGGTCCCTTTCCAACCCAAAATCTCGATGTATGGGCATTGGTCGGTCTGTTTGTTTAACTACGCTCGGATGTTCGTAGGGATCCATCCGGAGCATGTGTTTTGTGACTGATTTCAGACAAAAACTTGATTCCTCACCTGTGTCATGCTCGTGCAATGCACTTCCTTACAATGAGCTGTAAGGAAAATACTATGACTATATAGAGGGCTGAATTATTTCACTCTGAAATTTACACTAAACAAATTTGCCTGGGCTCAGAGAATCTAGTAACTGTTACAGGTAGCTGTTCTTCTCCAGGCATCTGAAGCACAACTTCCCGTTTTTCCCGGAAATTAAAGCACAAGAAGTAAATAGCACAAGATTTCCGTTTTCTAATTGCTGCTTTTCCTAACAAGATTAAAAAATGTTTTCTACTCTTAATACTTTAAAGGGTATGAGAACCTTGATTGCTCTTATAGGTAGACCAGTTTTCAGACACTGGAGGAATTATTGTATGGAAAGTACAATTGCTTGGCTTCCCTTGAAAGGCTTGGTGGTAGCAATTTGTGTTATAATTTAGCAGCCACGGTAATGTATACATCATTCTTTGCTACTTACTTAAAAAAAAAAGTTCCTAGATGTAGAGTAGCCTTTTCACCAGTTATGTTATCATGTTGCTCTGTAAGCAGTCATGTGATGAGTAAGACGTGGAGAGTAACCCTGTGGGTTTTGCTGCGGAAGCACTTTGTGCTGATATGCTCCTGAGGCAGCCTGCCTTGATAGCCGTGATGATGTAACTCGAGGTGATAGGAAATGGGTTACATTATTCATTACCTTGTGTTGGTTCTCAGCTCCATTTAAAAAAATTAATATTTGAGAGTAAATATACGTGGTATACTTGGGATTCTGCAAATAAAATGACTGCAGCTTAGAAGCTGGTTTCACTATATTAAAGAATTTTAAGCACAGAAGGCGGCAGTGTGGGAAAAGTAATGCTATCTGAAAGAATAAATAGTATACTGTATTGGCAGTGTTTTGAACTCTTGACACATTTAAAACAAGGTATTATAGTGAATTTACCAATTTACCTGTAGTAGCTTACAGGTGTCAGAAATTGCATAGGGTTGGGTTTTTGGGGGGCCTTTTTTTTGGAGGGGGTTGTTTGTTTGTGTTTGAAAATCTTGAACTTCAGGAACACAGAAGTATCTGGAGCCTGGAGTTTTCTCAGTCAGTAAAAAAAATATAGGATGGCTGCCGTGATAAGCCTTAGGAAATGTACTTTGAAACTTTTTAGAAGTTCAGGTTTATGGACTGGGTAGAACTTTAGTGAAATGCATTTGTTCATGAAGAGTTCTCTTTGACCAAAGAATAGGGATAAGAAAATAAATCTCTTCTGACAGTCTTTTAAACTGTTTGATCTACAAATTAAGTTACCTATTACTATCAGGTATAAACAAGAGAATATAAAAGGATATATGGGATCTTTTTAAAAATCATTTTAGATATTGGTGTTTTATTTCTATTGTCCTGTTTACTGGTAGTGTTTACTTTCTGGCATGACTTATGCTAACTTTGCTTTATTTTCTAATGTTTCTGTGCATTACTGACCTAGTAAAAACCAACTGGATATATTAGGTTTTCACAACTATTCACTCTGCTCTCTTTCTCCTCTTAGGAGTACATCAAGGGAGTGTGTGAACCTGAGCTAGAAGAAAAGGAGTACTACCCAAAGGACATGCACTGCATCTTTGTTGGTGCACAGAGCCTGTTTCTCAACAGTCTTATTCAGGATACCTGTGCTGATGTAACAGTGCTGGAAATGGGATTGCTCAGTATTAAGGGGGGTGCAGAAGCTGTTGTTATGGCTCAAAGTCATGTGCAGCAGTTTGTGAAGCTTTTTGAGAATAATGAAAGTTTATTAAATGACAATGAATCAGAGATTAAAAAGCAGTTCAGACAATTTGTGGAAGCACATGCAGATAAGTATACAATGGATTTACTGATTTTGCCTAGTGCACTAAAAAGAGAGCTCCTAGCTCTCACCCAAACTGCTGTTTCTGAAGGGAAGATTGATATCATAGATCTCACAGGCTCTGAAAGCCCACAGCAACTTGGACAGAAAAGCACTTCCAAAGTCATTGCTGCAAACAGAGAAGGAAGGGCAGGTGGGGAGGAAGCAAGAAGCAATGCTGGCACACCTGTAACTGAACTTACAAAGCAAATGGACACTGTATTTTCTGATGCTTCTGAAACAAGGTTTGTTCCTATAAAGGACCCTCTGTTAGAGGCAGTGGCCTTTAAAGAGAGGCAGTCATGTAAAAGAAGGTCCTCTGATGAGGAGGAAAGGCTCCCTAAAAAGCATTTCTCTTTGGAAAATGATCCACAAGTGAAATCTGCTTTACACAAAAATCCTTCGGACCCTGATGCAGTTATTGATCTGGTTTTGGATAGCTGCACAGAATCAGATGGTCCTACTTACTGCCTTAAAGAAGGTGATGCTCTCACTGAGGAAATGGAATATAAGATTCTTGTGAACTTTTTCAGAACAATGGGATATTCCCAAAATATTGTAGAAAAGGTTATCGGTATCCTAGGACAATCTGTGGAACCATTAATATTGCTGGAAGAAATTGAAAAGGAGAATTTGAAGTTTAAAAAAGAGCATGAACAGTCATCTCAAAAGCCTAGAACTGTCAGTCTTCCTTTAGGAAATAATGTAAATAATTCACAAAAGCTAGAAGACAAAGGCATTTCTGGGAATAAAAGTCCACTTAAATCCAGTCCTACTTCAAAGGAGACAAAAAAGGAATATCCCCAAGTAAGAGGTGCTCCAGATACACAAGTTGGTGCAGAAGATAAAATGCATAGATTGGTATGCAAATCTTCTTCCCCTCCCAGCAAAAATTCAGTTCTGTGCTATAAACAGAGAGATATTTATGGCCCTGGTAAGAATCACAGCTCAAGGTTAAGCAGTATGGAAACTGATGGCGGGGTTACTTCCAGCACCGAGCACGCCGGCGCTCTAAAAGGTGTGGGCTTTGTAGCCAGAGGGAGCTCAGATGTGCAGCATATCTCAAGTAAGAGTAAAACTGCATTTCAGCAAAAATCTGCAGGGCCCTCAACTGTACAGAACAGCCACCCTGGTTCTGAGGAGCAGCTGGGACACTGCAGCTCTTCCCAAGCGAGGCCTCTCCACCAGCGCCTTTCCCAAACCTCACATTGTGACAATCCTGTCCCAGACTGGTTACTGTCTTCACAAAAACACCCTTCAAATACAGACAGAGGCACAACGGGACCACATCCAGATCATT
This sequence comes from Haemorhous mexicanus, assembly GCF_027477595.1. Lineage (NCBI taxonomy): Eukaryota > Metazoa > Chordata > Aves > Passeriformes > Fringillidae > Haemorhous > Haemorhous mexicanus. The sequence goes on along the minus strand of NC_082352.1, from coordinate 9,600,694 downwards.
CAGTTACTGGAGTTCAAAGATTTTTGGACTCTCTGAAGAAGCCATACAAACTGGAGTTGATAAATGAACCTGGAAAACCATATTTAAAACATATAATTATTGATGGAAGCAATGTTGCAATTTCGTAAGTATTGTTCTTTTCAGCTATCCTTTTATCAACAGTTCAGTGAACTTTCAGATGAAATGGGGGCTAAGAGGTTGCAGTGGCATGTGTAAAGGTTTTGCTAAGTAGGTTTTTGGTGTGCATGTACACAGTTGTGCCATTTCAGAGTAACCTGATTTGAATCACCAGTGTTCAGCTCAATGTAACACTTCAGTCAGAAGTAATCTCAGGGCAAGCTTTGCTCTGTTGCAATCAGTGTTATGCATGAAGTTTAGTTTGCTTTGCCAGTGCCTAACAACGAGGCTAAATTATTGTCAAATTAAGTGGTTTGGATTTGAGGATTTTTTTTGTGCTCGTAACATCTTGCAGTTTTGAAGTGAAGGTTCTCATTTAGTGGTGACATATTTCTCCTCCAACAGCATTGCATTGCTTGGATCCTATTATTTTTTGCAAATGTGTGTGTGTATATTTACCAGCTGTGAATGTGCATTACTGAAGTGCCAATATTTCTTTCATGCACCCCAGTGGATTGGCTGCATACACCCCACATTGGAGTAGGGCATAGTAGCTGGGTGCTGTTGACATAGAGTCCCCAAAAAGGTTATATAACATCTGATAGGGCGTCTCCTACCCAACCAAATGAAAACTGGTTACGAGATGTAAAGGACAGAGCTGCCTTAAAACAGCAGAACCATTGAGATATTCAAATGTCCTACTAAATAATCAATGCCTGGGGGCCTGTTGCTTTGATCATGTAGGTATTCTGCAGCTTCCCTCTGGCTAAATAAATCCTCATTCATTTCTTGCATTTCATAAAGTGAAGAGTTGTTTGCAAAATTGCTTTGAATTGTTCTCGATTCTGCTTCTCAATACCTCGAGAACTGCTTCCATGCCAATGCTGGCTCAGGGCTCTTTTGGCCCCCTCTTTTGATGCGAGTGTGGGTATTAATGCATCACCCACATGCTTAGACTAATGCTGTTGGGGTTCCTGAATCAGTGCTTGCCTCATGTCTAGAAAGCTGCAAAAGCTGTAGAATATTTTCTTTTGACACGTGCAGCTCCTCAATCTGTTATCACATTGTCTCAGGGTGCCTGTGGAATGAGAGAATGCCCAGAATTTTACCCTAGCTGATAAAAAGTATATTTTTAAATTAATTAAAATTAATTAAATTATTTTAATTGGTTTTGTATGCTGAAAACAGGCTTTTTGAGGGCAGACTGCGATATCCAGTTGTTGGATCATTTAAATTTTATTAAAATGTGGAAGAAAGGCAAAATGAAAGAATAATTGAATGGAATTATATCTTTCTAGAATAGTTTGTAAATAATATGTACTTGTGTGTGGCATACAATCAGAAACATTAGGTGCCCAAACAAGGTGGGAAACAAAGGGTAAACAATTATCCTTTGAAGCCTTGGTAAACTGTTTACCTGAATCATAGCCCGAGTGGAGGGGCACCATTGTTCCTACACTTTGGGAAAGCCCAGGACTTACTGGGTTGGGTTGTGGCCAGGGGGACACTTCCTGCTGGCTAAAGTCAGTCATCCTGTGGCCCTGTAGCCAGCTGTCCTGAGTGAGGCCCTTTGAGCTCCCTGGGGCTCAGCAGCTGTGCCAGCTCCTCCCTGGAGTGGGACACTGCTCAGAGCTCACAAATCCTCACCTTTGTCATACTCAGAGGACTGTTCCTGTTGTCAAAGCTCCCACACACCTCTCCACGCTTCCTGAGGTGTGACCCTTGCGTGTTGGGAAATGCAAAGGGACTTGCTGTGAGCATTTCACTGACACTGAGTGGAATTTGTTGATGAGTTCCTTTAGGCACAGGGAATTAGGTGTTTACATTGTGTACCTCTGTGTGTGTGTGTGAACTGATCATGGTATGAATGTCCTGCCTCAAATCTACCATTGAGTCATTATTACAACTGTAGTGAGCCCTATGGAATTACTTTGTCAATGTTAAAGTACACAATGATTAAGTGCTGCTGAACCCTTTTGCACCCTTATCTTGGCATCCATATGCTTTGCACCCTCACCCCCTTCTGCATTCCTGGCTTCTGTGTAAATCAGTGCAAGCTGATTCTAATTTGATTTTTGTATGCCTTAACCTGTGCAGTAAATAATGAACTTACTCTTCACAAGTTCACAAGAGTGAATGTTGCCTTCAAACTCTGTGAAGCCATATTTTCACAAATTCATATCAAACCCTGCCTTTGGCAATACTTTTGACAGTGTTTCTTTAAGCAGCCAAACCACTCACTTGTGACAGTATTTACTTTAGTTACAAACCAAAGGGAAAATGTTACATGACTCAGGAGGCAACGTGCCCTTTGCTGCTTTGTGCTGCTTGTGATCATCTTTTGTTTAATTTAGGAAATACTTTTGTAGGGTCTTCACAGGATTTTAAAGAGCTGGGACAGGCAACACAAGTATTTGCAATGGCATTTGGAGAGCAGGTGCAGTCTTTGAGATGGATATCTTGAAAAGACCATCTTGCTGTGGTGATTTGCTGTCCCTTCAGGTGTTTATCTACCTCAGTTAAAACACTTCTAATTTAATTTAGTTTAGCAGTGACATATTTGTTCATATTATAGCTTACATTAATTCTACATGTTATTTGATAAAGTTGCTTCTATTTGCATGCTTTTTAAAGTTGTAGCAGAGCAGAATTTTGTGATCATTCAGGTCAAATTGGGAGCTGGTTTTCTAAGCTTCAAAACACTTAAAAAACAGTACACTGTAGTTCAGCCAGCTTGGAGCTCTAAAACAGGAGGATGAACAAGCAGAGAAAGCATAAATTTTGACATAAATATTGAGACCTCTGCATTTCTTGAAGTCCAGTTGAGAACCATTAATTCATTGAAAATATTTAACAGAGTTTTCCAATTTAATGAATAGGATGCCTAACTTAAATTATTGGCATGATGACTGCATTTAAAGCTTATGTCCTAGAAGGTATACAAAGAGTAACTCTTCTATGAAAATTACCTTTCATTTTTGACTGTTCTTGACAACAAGAATGCTTAATTTTATTAAGGGCAAGTGTGGCATAGTACTTTTTTTTTGTCTGGAAATTAGAGGAGTTTGTCAGATTTTTTTGCCTTATGTATTCCAGATATGACTTATTCATTTTTCTGCCTTTCTACATAAAGAATTCGTTTCCAAATTCAGAGAACTTTAATATTTACATTTTGATAAGCATATTTTTTACAGAATTTACAAAACTTGAAAAGGATAAATGAATGCTACTAAAGGCTGAGTTTCACTGTAAAATATTTCCATGGAAATCCTTTAAAGACCATTATGTTGATAAGATTTCTTGGTAGGTTAAACTAGGGTTTAAAGATAGGATTCTGTTCAAAACTAACAGGACTTATTATTAGGGTCAATAACAAGCACTTGCCCATTATTTGGGAGAGTGGTTTAAAAAAGGAATACCACTTGCTCACTTACTGTTAAAAGTACTTTGTAGTGATTTGACATCTAATTCAAAACATAGATTATACACTATTTTGCAAGAAATGCTTTGGCTGTTTGTGCCATCAGTGCTCAATCAGTATGTCTTTTCTAGGGAATCATATCTTTGTTTTGTCTAAGTGTAGCCTCTATGGAAATGCTGGAGTCTGGTTAGACAGTTAATTGTGCCATGTGTTAAACAGGCAAATAGGGTCATTGGGATAATTCCAATTGGGAAGGGCCTCACAAGGTCATCAATTCAAATCTTTGTGTCCCCTCATTTTAGGCAGTTGCTGGTTTTTCTGGAAAGTCACTTAAGGGAGTTGTAAAAACAGATAATGAATATCTTATGTTTTTAAATTGAGAGAAAAGATTAATGCCAAAATACAATATTTTGAAAATATTTCTCCAAAGAAATTTCATTATTTTGCTTAAGAACAATTGTTCAGACTGTTGAAATGAAGAGAGAGGAGGCCCTAATAGTTATCAGAGAGCTGTTCAGATGTAATCCTTGGTAATCAGTTGAACCAAAGGTGTTCTATTTTGTAGTAGAACTGTATTTGGAACTGCTACAATATTGGATTATTATAGTTTTAATCTATACTCAACAGAGTTCAGAAACCATCACTATGGGCCTCTTTTTTTAAAGCTAAACCTGCTTCTGATTAGTCCATTGTTGTTGTGCCCAGGAAACTGAAAGGAGACTGAGCTATGAAGTTGCAAAGTGATGTATCTGTCATCTTCTGCTGAAGATCTCCTTCCATTTAGAACATTGCTTATCTTTAACACCCATCTGCCTTTTCTTTTCTTTTCCTGAGGTTCTATGTGGGACTTTCAGCTTCACTTTGCAAGGTTTTGTTCCATTTTCTTTGTTTTCCTGGTAGTAAAACCCTAGGGAATTTAATCTCCCTTCTTTTTGTTTCACCCTCAGTCACGGTCTGAGGAAATTCTTCTCCTGTCGAGGAATTGCAATAGCTGTTGACTACTTTTGGAAACGTGGCCACAGAAATATTACTGTGTTTGTTCCACAGTGGAGAACAAGGCGTGACCCTTCCATTACAGGTGAGGGATGTTTCCTGATGTTTCCTTAATTAAACCAGACTGTAACTTTTTCTTTGGGACTTCTGTGAAGAATAAATGGAGAAGGAATGATTCATCAAATGTTGAGCAGGAGCAGTCCGGCTGCTCAGCATGAGTAATTAGTTTTCCATACACAGTGTGAGACCCTGTGATGCTCTTTAGATTAGCAAGTGTGCCATCAGTGGAGGCCTTTTTGGGTTGGTTTTTGTTTGCTCTTTAATTTCTAGTTTTGACCTCCTTTCCTCCATCTTTATATGAGCAATTCTTCACCTAACAATGACATTTCTCTTGCTTAAGTGGTACAAAAATAGCACATCTTCTCTCATTCTCTAATTTTCTTCTCTAATTTTATCTCAGACTAACTGTCAAATCATGTTTTAACAGAGCAGAATTTCTTAACGCAGCTTGAGGATGTTGGAATCTTGTCTTTAACCCCTGCAAGGATGGTTTTAGGAGCAAGAATTGCTGCTCATGATGACAGGTACAGAATATATGTAGTTTTAAAGTCTTTTTAAACATCTGACTAATGGTTGTAAAAGCTCAATATTTCATGAGCAGTTCTGTTAGCTAGTTCTGCAGCTTTTCTAGACAGAGCTATGTATCCAATTTAAGACTGGGTTTTACATCTATTACATTATTTCACTGTTGTAGGAAACACTATTATGTATTCAGAAAGTCATGGAGAACTAGAAATTTTCATGGCAATTAAAAAAAAAAAAAAAAAGGCTGTCTGAGGAAATTAATCTTCCAGTAATGTTTTTATGCTTTCCTGGTCATCATTCTATCCCTGAACTGCCTTTTATTCTTGGGGCATAAATCAGGGGCTGATCAGATAGTATTTAGCTCCATTTCTTTCCTAGTGCCATGTTGGCACACAGACCTCGCTGAGTGCTTGGAGCAGTGTATTTGTAACAGTGCATAAGCCAGTGAACCTCCAAGTTAATTTGACCACCAAAGATGAACTTTAAAATGTGGGTATCATCTGTCAGTGAACAAGACACAGTAGGCTTTAGGAGTCTGTGGGAGTTTGCTAGTACTTCATTAATGTTTTATATATACCCAGCCTTTCATATGCTGAAATGCTCTGGCAGTGCAGTTGACATTACTGTGGAAATAAGTGTTATAATAACGTTTTTGCACTTCTGTTAAAAGCATGCACTTTCCTTTAAAAGGACACCATCCATTATCTTGTGGCTAAAATTGATTCCAATGGCAAAAAAATGTATTTTCAGAGACATTATAAAAGAAAGCAAACATTTTTTTCTTAATAAATCAGTAGTTTTGTCATTGTTTAACAGAAGGGTTTATAAGAAGTTTTGACAGAGCAGACAACTAACATGCAGAACACTGACTTGCAGAACACAGACATTAATGCTAAGCAAAAAAGTGGATGGCAATGACTTTGTGTTGGATTGTGTAATAAATACTATACTGCATAAAGCAGCATGCCCTTTACCTGTGCAAATATTTAGATCATGGGGTTTGGGGGCTTTTGCTTGTGTGGGTTTGTTTGTTTGGGTTTTTTAAGGGGGAAGAAAACATCCCATGAAGACTCTGCTGCACTAAATAAGTGCATGCTACCAAAGACCTTGTAAGTTTAAGGAGGGTAAAAGCAGAGTCGTTTCCTGGTAATCAAGATGCTTGTTTTCATTCAAATAGATTGCTTTGGGATGATGAAATGTTTAGTTTTCTAAGTCTTTGGATTGTTTTCAGCAAAACAAGCTATCTTAGTGATCTTTGAAATTAATTTTACAGATTTTTGTTACACCTTGCTGCTAAAACTGGAGGTGTTATTGTGACTAATGACAACTTCAGAGAATTTGTGACAGAATCATTTGCCTGGAGAGAAATTATTCAAAAAAGGTAATTATTGAATTTCTGTGAAGTCTTAAAAGGATGTCTGTCCTTGCAATTGTAGGCTTTCTACCTACATTTGGGATTTTGCTATCTTTAATTAATCTGTCATGCAATTCTGGTAGATCCAAATAAAGTACTCTGTGACTCACTGTGATGATTCATGGCCTTACAGTCATGTGTTGAGTAGTCTAATATCCTTGTTATTCACATATTCTGTCATGTATGAGTGTTAATTGCCCTCATAAGCAGGAGCTTGGTGTAACAGCATGTGTGCCACTTCTGAAGGTCAGTGTTGGATCTTGTTTGAGCAGTCCACAGCCTCTCTTGTCTAAAAGCTCATTTTTTTTCTGGGAGACATGGTAACTGATGAGGATGTAGTGTCACTTTTAATTATTCAGAATCAATCACTCTTTACTCAAGTGGGACAGATTGTCACAGCTAAACAAAATGAACATTTATAGCATATCCATGTAGCCATTTCCCTGCTCTTGTTCTTTGGGTTTGGATGAGTTCACTTAGTTATCAAATATCCCTGCTTCATCTTGTGGACTTTGTTTCTGCTTTTTTCTACTTGTTTGTTGGGTGTTTGGATTTTTTTTTCCAGTTTCAGTTAAATCAGGTAATTTTACTGCTGAGGTGTGATCATCTGTTAGTAAAATTTCCCACTAATGCCTCAGTGTCCCTGACATTTTCTGAGGGTATGTCTGCTACAGTGGCTGGGGTCAGTATAGCTCTAATGAAATAAGGAACTAAAAACTTGCCCTGGATCCTCACAATATACCTGTGAGACCATGGAGTTGATGCTGGCTAATCATGTAGGCATTTACCTCATTTCTTGAGTGAATTCTACCAGAGTCTGGTTCTGTTCTACCAAAGAACTTTAGCAAGAATACTTGGTGTGGCATCTTGAGTCTGTGGTTTTTTGAGAGTTTATGTTAACATCTGCTATTAGTTTTACTTCTGGGGAAATTCCACTGTACCAAATCTTCTCCTTGCAGACAAATTTCACTTGAACTGGTTTTTATGGTTTTTTTTTTAATGCAGATTTCTACCTGTCCCAAAGTGATTCCAGAAAAAAAGTTTTGTGTCTTAATTGTAAGCATTTAATGCTGTATTTGCTAGTTGTGTGGCTTTCTGCTAACACAGGCATTTCAGCTCCATGACTGAAGATCCTTGCATGGAAAAGGAGTTAGAGCAACCAAAAAATCTCTGATCACCTAGAAAATTCCACCATGGTCTTGTTGCAAATTTTCTGTCATAAAACAGTTGCTAAAAAAAAGGGGGGGGGGAAGCTCTGTTCTGCAGTGTAATAGGGAGAGTTCACAGCTCCTGTGGAATTATTTTGACAGGGAATGCTGGTTGTGTCTTAGTTGGGGTTACTAATTAGTCTTCAGGGAGTCCTGATGTGGTGTCTACTCTAAGGAAATTCATCCTGTGCTACAAAGGTGAAGGACAACAAGGGTGAAATACCTTGTTATTTAAAAGAACTCTCTTGCAGGTTGCTCCAGTACACTTTTGCTGGTGACATATTTATGGTTCCTGATGATCCTTTGGGAAGAAATGGACCCAGATTAGATGACTTCCTTCGAAGTGAAGGCTGTTCTAGGTACAAACACTGTTTTCACTTTTGTTGGACACAGTTATTTCACATTTGAAATAAACTGTTCTGCTTCACTCACACACACAGTAAAGTTAAGCAGGAACAGTGTAGCATGTAGGAGTTTAACAAAAACAAAAAAAAACAAAACACATTTTTCCTGTTACTTCAGTTCATTCAGAAACTGCTGGTGACATTTGCCTCTTTCTGAGATCTCTTGAGAACTGAGATAAGTATGACAAAAGCTTCTTCTGAGCCTTGACTGTGGTGGCTTTTCATGCACGGGTGTGTTAACAGCACCCTGAGGTGCCAGAGATGTGGGTGTGTGTTGTTAATTACTCTGATGTTAGCCACGACATCTTGGTTGGTCACTTCTTCATAGTGGAACAATAGGTGCTAAAAACACTCAGGTTTTTTGTCATGGGGAGACACTTCACCTCCTGGCTGAGGGTACTTTACTGTTGTCAAAACAATTTTTGAGGCATTGTTGTTAAATCTGTTGGTATTTGAGTAATAATTATAAATGTTAATGAACACAAATTGTTTGTTTTAGATTAATGCACTTTTTAAGTGTGCACGTATTCAAAGTATGAATTTGCTTTGCATGAACTGCCAAGATTTGAGGATTAGTTTGCTCTTTTGCACAAGAAAATAATAGTCTGCTCTTTCACCAGTTTAGGAATTAGAAATGCTAAGAATTCTGAGGAGTATTGTGAGGGCTTTTAAAAACAAGTGAGGTAACTTTAGAATTGTCAATAGAAAAGGCAAGCTCTTCTTAAGGATTAAGACAAAGAATAAGCAAGAATCTCATCTATTGTAAACATTTGAGGGAAGTAGAATATTTTTATACCATAGATTATAAGCTGATTTGAAAATGTGTTGACATTAAAAAAGCAAGTGCTAGAACTCCAGAAGGAAATGCTGAGTATTCAAGCTCTTGTACAAAATCTTTGAGATGTTATTTGGAACACCACATTTTACTTGCCTGTGTCTGAGAGAAATAAAATGAAAACAGTGTGTTCTGAGGTAGGTGTGATGATTGTAGAAATGGAGAGAGTCTCTTGAGAAGACCATAGAAAAGCTTGGTTTCTTATCTGTAAATTTGGAACTGGAACTAGGCTTGGGTGTTTGTTTTGGGCTTTCGCTGGGGACAGAGGAACAGAGAACAGTGAAAAGCTGCTGGTGCAAAGAGTTAATTTTGTTCCTTCCCTGTAACTTTTCTATATGATTTAAATGGTGCAGAAAGCATAAATGGCACCAGGAACAAGATCAGAAACTGGTATAATCTTCAGCAATTAGAAAACCTTTCCACACTGAGTAACTGGAGGTGTCATAACCCAAATGCTTTTAAAATAGAGCTCTGTAACTTAGGTACTGTTTCACTTGGTGGTAGGAAACTAGACTGTAACATGAGTTCCACTTCACATTTCTCTGGTATCTGCTGGCATCTGAAGTAGACTGACCTTTATATTTTGTAGTGCTAGCAGTGCATAGAGTAGAAAAACTTTTAAAAGTCTGAAATTAAATTGCAATAACTAAGAGTATTCAAATCCTGAGACTACTAAAACAACTTCATTGCCCTGTTAAGGATACCATACAAGGAAAACAAGGCCCTGATCTAAATATGAGCACAGCTCAGTCCAGAGCAAAAGTACATAAGGAATAGTCTCATGAAGCAGTCTTGGAACTGGTCTGTCAGCATTTTCACATGCTCCAAGTCAGTGTACACGTATTCAATGTATCTTTTTATCTATACCTTCATAAAATTTGCTGTAATCTGCCAAGTAAGGAACTCACAGCATACTGAGGCTATTCCTGGGTGATATTTATGTTAGCTGTGCCAGATTCCTATTGAGAACTGTTAAACCTTCTGCTTTGTTTCGCTTCGAAAGAATGCTTGTCATTTGATTCCAGTCAGTAACTGGCTGAGTAGCAGGGATGTTTAAGTTATACACATTTGACTTTTCTCTCTTGTGTACAGAGAGAACTACAGGTAGCATGTCCTTTAGCTTAATTAATTAAAATTTTTATTTTGTTCCATAGAGATTCCTGGTCAATGCACAAGGCTTTACAGAACAGTGGACAATATTCTTCTGAGACACCCTTTTTCCTCCCCAAAGTCAGCAGTAGCAGTCGACAGCCTGGAGGCAGAGGGCACAATGATCATTCACCCCCATTGCTTCCCCGGGAAGAAAACACAGAGCCTTGTCCAGCAATTCCACCTCAGAGATCTCCCTCAGAAACAGCCCAGCTGAGAGAAGCCCTGATCAAAATTTTTCCTGACTATGATCAAAGGCAGAAGATTGATCAAATACTATCTAATCATCCATTCATGAGAGATCTTAATGCACTGTCTGCCATGGTGCTTGACTGAATGCTTACACAGCTTTGATATCACAACTGCTCTGACTAACAATTATCAATGGGAAGAAAAATGTCACTCTTTTATGTTACTTTGTGAATATTAAAAACCTAATTTTATTTGTATAAAAAATATATTTTTGTGTATGTTTTGTTGCTAATAGATGCCAGGTTTTGGTAAATTAAAAACTGCTACTACAGATTTTTAGTAATATTTTCTATGAAAAAACAAAACCAAACCAAGTCTTCTGCTTCACTTGAATTGCTTGTTTGAGCAGTGCGTTAGTACCTTTTACAGAACCCTTTTCCTGGAAGGCAGAATTCCTCAGCTGGAGACTGGCGTGTGGCAGCAGCTGCCAGCAGGTGGCGGCCGCGGGCCCCTGAGGATCCCCGGGAAGGGCGTGAAAATCCAGGAAAATCCATTTGCTCCTTCAGGCTGGGAGTGCTGTGCGGGGTAGTAAGAAGAGAAAGCGTAAATTCACAGATCTCATCGGGAGAAGGTGTTTTGAATTCGTTAAAAGATCTGAAATCTACACTTGTTTTTAAATTGGAAATTATCTTGACTATCAGTATTCTTTCAGGATAGTTTTAATATCTTTAACAATTGCACTGATGCCTTGTCCTAAGTGTGAATGGTGTGGTGTTAACAGAATGAGCCACTGTCTATACAGAAATGGCTTTTTTGTGCAGAGCTACAGCTGTAGTCAGCTCCCCCCTTTAGATCTGTTCTGGGATCTATCCCAAAAATAAGAGGCAAAAAGGAAGATAATTTGTGAAAGCTGACCAATAGGACCACTTTCTAGAGCAGATCAAAGTTAAGATTTTCTGTACCTCTGTACACACTTAAGTCTGTTACTCCTTTTTAACCAGTCATAGTGCCAAGTGTTCACATGAGTAAAATCAAATTAGACTGTAAAGAAAACTTGGGCTCCAGAGCCTACATTCAACTTCTGATGTACTGAGCCTTACCATAAAGCATTACTGGCTTTCTTTCCAGTTCCATGGGGTCTGAAATCACCTTTGTTTATATGCAAAAGAGCTGAAATATACTTGAGGAACTGGGGGTTTTGAAAGACTTTTTTGCATGGCCCTTTGACGTTTTGTGAAGTCAGAAACAGAAGGCAGTCTTGCTCTTCCCTGAACATGGGCAACCTGAAAGAGAATTGCAGCAAGAACAAAAAGTTTTAGGAGCAGTAGTTACAGCTTCTCAAAAATACAGGTGATGATGAAGAGAGGCTTTTAACGTTTCTGCACCCTAACAGACAAATCTAAACTTTTCTTTTTTTTTATATAAGTGAGTGGGAGATTTGCTATTTAGGTAAGCAGAGTCCCTCTGACCAGTACATGTTTGCCAAGAACTAGTTCTTACCTGTGAAGTGTTATGTAATCTCTGAGTTCTAACCCCATAAAAACTTAGGCAGGTTCTTAAAGCCTGTTTCACTGACTCTAGTTGGCATAATTTTAATAAATAGTAAGAGAATAATCACCAGCTCCCTCACACTGCCAGGGGGCCCTGTGTACATGTGTGAACATGCTCCTTGAAGAACTTGTCTTCTTTTCTTTAGGTATATCCCTGATTGCATATGTTGCTTTCACTTTATAGGTGCTAGTGTGGGGATATAAATATATTGTAATCTTTATTTCATAGAGAATTGCTTCGTGGAGTTGGAAGGGACCCACAAGGATCATCCAGTTCAACTCCTGGCCCCCCACACTTCAACATTCCCACCCCAAGCCTGAGAGCATTGTCCAAATACTTCTGGAGTTCTGTCAGGCTTGGGGCTGTGCCCACTTCCCTGGGGAGGCTGTTCAGTGCCCAAGCACCCTCTGGGTGAAGAGCTTTCTCCTGATCTAACCTAAATCTCCCCACTGAGCTTCAAGCCTCAAGTCCTGTCACGAGAGCAAAGAGATTGGTTTTCTTTCTCCAAAGTCTGTTTCTGAAGCATGCCTCGTGCTATTCAACCTTGGTTGCTGCAAAAACTCAGCTAGAAGCAGTGTTTGGAGTGGAAAATACCAGGGACTTTCCCTTACGTGTGAGTGACCCGGCATTTCCCTCTCCCTCCCTTTAAAGGGGTAAAGCCCTGAGACTTATTCCTGGTGTGGTGCCAAGTGCAGGATTTCTGTGACAAATACAACAGTTTACTGTTAAAAGGAGTGTTTTCTCTTACGACTTAAGAGCATGTAATGTAAACAATTTCATTGCAGTTGTCAACAAGCAAAGTTCAGATGAGTCCCAGTAGTCGGTGCTAGTGCTGCTGTTTTCCTTCCTGTCTCAGTGCCTTATTGGGGTAGCTCGTGTTTTGGAAGAGCATTTCTGAACCAGAGAGAGAGTGCCTGTGAAAGTTCCATGACAAACAGTGACTCACAGTGTCTTTCTAACACTGGCAGTGTTTCCTACTGTTTTGCAAGCTTGCAGGCTATGTTTGATATGAATGCCTTTCCTGCTAGAATTTTGTGTAGCTGCATTAAATGCTATTTTTAGATCTGGGGCTGGTTTATGTTCTGGATGGCTCTGTTTTATTGGAAAGGAGTAGCTCTGCCATAATTCAGACCTGTTATTTTCACAAGTACAGTTTAGAATAATAATGACTTTGCAGATTCCAAGACCTGATCTGCTGTCTGGTATTTGGAGTCTGGTTATATAAGCAGGTGTTTCTCTGATGTGTTCAGTTTCTCTTTTTTATCACAGAATGGAAACCCAAGTGCCTTACAACAGTGTAACTCATGGTGTTCAGATTATTCCTATCCTTCCTATCTGCTTCTGTTTATGCTCAATTTTGTACATAAATCTACCAGTTTTGTATATGTTGGTATGTAACTCTGTGCATACAGTGGAAATACTGCAATGCTCAAGTAGATGGTGTAGATGATTACTTTTAAAAAACAGATGGATTTTAGATTTGTACCTTTTTTACCTGTGTATTGTATGCATTTATGTTTAGAATGTGGTTCCATTGCACTGTTCAGACTCTGCTGAGGTGCATATGACAATCCCAAGTTTTTGCTGTCTGCCTTGTGGCTCACTAAGTTCTATCAGATTGCATTATATAATTTTAAATGGCTAATTCATAGAAAGCATTTTTTGAAGAAGAAACTGGGTTTGAATGCACTGGGTCCCCTTTTCAGTCTCCACTTGAGTATTTTTAACTGTTTCAGGAATGATATTTTAAGTGTACATAAGAGAAATAAAATATTACATATTTTTAATTAAACAGAAACAACAGTCCAAAGACATCAGAATTCTGAAATATATCAATTGAGGTTTATTTTATTATCATTTTTCACTGTGATTCAAATTCAAAGTCAAGGATAATTTTTCTCCCTGGCTGAGCATGCAACATTCAAAGTATTGAGTCTTAGTATTGATAACTTTAAGATAAAGCTTTGCTGAGCAAAATATTAAGAGTCTATTCATCAAAAATAAAAGGCTGGCTTGCGCGTGTTTTATACAGAAACACACGCCCTTCTCAGTAAGAAGGTTGTGCGGTGTCCGGCCGGGTGTCCCCGCGGGGACAGGAGGGGACGGGAGGTGGCGCCGCCGGCCCGCGCCTCGCCCGCCCCGCCCGGGGACAGCCGGGCCCCGCCTGAGGGCAGCGCCGGGACCGGCATTTGGCATCCCGGGGCTTTATCGGTGTCCTCACTGCTGCGGGTAGGCTCCGTTCGCCTCTCGGCTCAGGGACCGTGCTCTGGTTTGCTGCTGGTTCATGTTTGATAGGCACTGGAAATTGGTGGTAATATATTTTACCTTTGAGACGAGTTCCTTGAATTCAGAAGGGCGGCCAGAAGTCTGCTGTTTGAACAATTCTGTTTGCGGGAGTTTAAGATACCGGCGCATGAGAAATTATATTCTTAAATTAAAAAAAAAAAAGAAAGAAAGATAAATCCCGAGATTCAGAAGTATTGCATTAAGAATCAGAGACGGCATGGTGAGGGCAGAGCTGGCTGCCGAGCACTGGCGAGGGGCAGAGCAGGACCCAGAGGCCGGAGCCGCCCTCCCGCTGGGGCAGTGGCCCGGAGCGCACAGCCCTGGGCCGCGCTGCGGGCGCTGGCAGGGGGAGTCCTCCTCCCTTCTGTGAGGAGCATCCCTGCAACCTGAACCCAAACGCGCCCAGCTCAGCGAGGGGTTTGCAGACAGGGAAATGGGGAATATCTAAAAGGCAGAATGTGGATGTCTGGGAATATTTTCTGTGAGGAGAAGGAGGAGGTACACTGTGGTTTATAAATACTTTGTGTGGGAGAGCTTCACAGCAGAGGGCCTTGAATTAAAAGAGGCACATCAGAGTCTTTTGCCAGATCTACTGGCAGAACACCAAGAATATGGATAAGGGCATTCTTGACATTCTGAAGTGAAGGGGCATTAAAATAGTAATATTTGGCATTCATTGGGAATAAATTAATGTTTTCTGTCACAGTAGTAGCTATCCAAGGATTGTCTACATTAGGAAAACAGAACTTGCCATATTTTAACTTTTAACAAAATTTTTATTCTCTTAGCCTGTGTGCCTATCAGCTGCTGACACCTAATCTAAAGAGAAATTTCCTGTGTTGAATATAACTTATTGTGAAACATATACCATCAACACACAGCTTCCAGTGTCCAAACTTGTTTCCCTTCCAGATTTGAGCCAGAAACAGACTTTTGAGTAAATGAATAAGAAGATAGCACTAGAAATGAAACAGTGTAAGACAATGATCATGGTGATCAGGGTGATCATGAAATTAATTTGCAGAGTCTCTATCAACTCAGTGTGTGCACATGATTAATTTTTTGTATAAAACCCTTCAATGCATTGATTTTGACTAAAAATTATTTAGGGCTCTGATTCATAAGCAGATGTAGTGGCCTAAAATGGTGTTGGGGTGGTTGCAGGAGGTTGACTGCAGCTCAGCTGCCCTTGCTGGATGCTGTGTGCTGGTTTCTCTGCTGTCACAGCTGGCACAGTGGTTTAAACTCTGGTCAGTCATGAGTCTGAGCCCTCTGTTCTCTGCTGTCAACAAAAATGCAGAGAAGATAAAGATATAGTAGCTAGATTGTTATCCTTTGTTTTACAGCATCCATCAAAGCTCTACTTTGTAAATGGAAATCAAATTAAGCTTTCCAATATTACAGCAGCTATGAGTCTTCCAAATGATGATGGATTGAAATAATTCATGCAAAAGCCCAGGATATCTCATCTATCCCATCTGGTGGATTTAGTCTCTGGGCCTTTCAGGGACATTATTCAAATGTTTCTGGTAGGAGGTGAATGTAATTGCTGCTTGACGAGCTATTTGGGAAGGCAGGCTATGATTTCTTTTAATATAATATTTAATTATATACAAATAATAAAGCAGCTTAAGTAAGTATATAATGTTTCTGTAAAACTATTATAACCCTTTCTTTCTTTCCTTACTGATGGGCTCTTGCTTGTCTTTTATTTGTCTCATAATGTACCAGTGGTGAGTGATGCATTGTGAAAAGGATTTAATGGAACTCTGCCTTAAATTGAAGTATCTGATCAGTGTTTATTCAGCCCTGAAGGGGCAGAGACAGAAATAGTCTGCTTCTTTTTTCCCCCAGCTAAGGTCTATGTGACACCTCCTTCTTCTTAGGACTGCTGTTCAGCTGTGGTGGTTATGGATTAAATACTAGTGCTGCATGCATATATTCTCTTTCTCTTTCATAAAGGGTAGGTGTACATTGAAAAAGTTTCATTAGCATGATATCTCCTAATGCTGTAAACATACAGAAACACAGGCAAGAGGAACTCAGCTAAATTAAAGAAGGCAGGCCAGCGGGCAAGGAGGAGCCTTGTTTGGTATCAAACAGAGGCTGTGTGCTGTTGTGACACAATAAAGTCAACAGTCCTACGCCCTGCTATGAAAGTGGGGCTTTTCTAAGTATGAAAAATTGAAGTTATGAACATTGGTTTCCAGTTTCTTGCTGGGTGAAACAAGCACAAAATCTGTCTGTTGGAATCTCGTTTCAGGCTATCTGATGGTTAGCGAATGCAGGAGGGCTGATCAGATATCAATGTGCAGAAGGGTGGGGAATATGATCAGAAACATTCAGAGCCTCTGAAACACACTGGGTGGGTGTGGGGAGCAAGTTCTATACCACGAGTAAAAATCTGACAGTCTGTTTGAAAACTGTGTTTATACTTCAGAAAAGACTCTGTTTGTAACAACTTATTAAAGTACCACAGGCAGTGTTACTGTCTCACTGCAGTTGTGAAAGGACTGGGTATTGAGTCATATCCTACTGTAAAGTACAAGCTCAACAGGCATAAAACTTTAAACTTTCTAACTTTTGATATGAATTAAGAGCCTTTCTGAGAGTTCTGTGCTCTACTAAGTGATTTCACACTCTAGGCTACTGAACAGTTGGAAACAGGTGCACATTTTCTGTTCTGTGTATCTTGGAAGAAATAAGGTATATGTATGTATATATATGTGTGAGTGTGTATAGGGCACACACTGGTGGCTGCAGCCTCCTCTGTGTTCCCTTTCAACCAGGTTGCTCCCTGAAGCTCTCAGCAAACACCATATTGAAGACATCTGTGATAGCCCTGGACTCCCAAAGCAAGGCTCTGCAGACAAGGTAATTTAGCTCCCAGGTGAACACAATAGATACTGGAATGATGGGTAACTGATATGATAGAAACACCTGACAGAGCCATCTGATTTAAGGTTTTTCTATGCCACATGATCTGCAAATCCACAGTGAAAGAGAGTCATGTTTTGGGGTTTTTTCTTGTTTTAACAGGGCAGGTTTATTTCAAGAAGGTACTCAGAGCTCATGGCACTTAGGGGCCTAAGGATACAGAAAGGAACTCTGTGGCATTTTCAGAAATGCATAGGTACATAAATACTTCTGAAGGACCACAGTGCTTCAGGTGAAGGGTTAAAGCACTTACATTTTTGAAAAGCTCATACTTTGTCTTCATAGAATAAAGTGTGATATCCCCAGAAAGGAAATCAGATGTAGATTTGCAGCGGGAGGTAAATGTATCTTAGATCCCAGGCCATTAGCACCATCTGGAGCAGTGTGTCATATGCCACAGGAAATGCACAACTGCAGCCACGTGGCTGTGCAGCATTTCCATGTAAACTGCCCCAAAAGTGGCTACTGTTTGTTGCAAGATCCACAGAGAGGGGGAAAGCACCAGTGAAACTGTGGACTTGCTAAGCTGGGTGCAGCTCCAGTTCTGATCATTGCTTCCATGAAGCTGGAAAGGGTCTCAGGAGAGAGGCTCAAAGCTAGAGGTATGAACATGAAGCAGCTGCATGGGAATGAGCAGTTGGGATTTTGGAGTATGTGGGAAGGCTGCACAGGTTTCATTACAACTGTTGGTACAGGCAGAGATTGTGTTTAGAGGGTCCATCCTGTGTTTGGTGCTTAAACAAATGAGCACCTAAGAAAGTTGTGAGTCCTGATATACTGAGCATCAGGACCAGTAGTTGTCACTTGCTGGCAATAAAGGCAGTGAGTTCAGGATCTTAGTGCAGAGACCAACCTTGAAATGCTTTCATAGGAACTTCAATGTGCATCAAAGTGTCTGGTTTTGTCCAAAACCTGGCACAGGATGTTACTTTTCCAAAGCAGAAAGTGCATTTTCATCTGAAGTATTCCAGAGCCATTCTGAATGCCTTTGGCACATTAAATTTGTTGATGCTTTGATCTCACATTAATGTGAAGTCAGAATCCTCTTGGCCTGAAAGGGAGCTTGTCAAGAAGCTCCCTCTCCCTCATGAGTTTGTTTTGGGTTGGTTTTTTTTTTTTTTTGCTGGTGGTTTCCAGGCTCATAGTTAATCCTCCACCATAACTCGTGCACCTGCTGTTTAATACAAAAGTTAGCATAAATGTTTATATTGCTTACTTGAAGCATTGGTACACAAGCAGTTTTTTTGGTCGATTTTTTTGGGTTTCTGGATTTGTTTTGTTTGGGTTTTTGTTAAATATATCATAGAATGGTTAGGATTGGAAGGGCCACAAAGATCATCCACTTCTAGCCCCCTGCCATGGATGGGAGCCCTTTCCATTAGAATAAGCTGTTGTGGGTTTAAAATACAAAACCAGCAAGGAACAGAAAGCTTGCATAAAACTGAGGAAGTGTGGGAATACAGCTTGAGAGCAGCACTGAGAGCACTGCTCAACTTGTGACAGGAGAGGATGTGTTAGCCACAGCAGCCATAAGCCTTGGCAAAGGAAGTCAGAGCCCTGGAGGAGGAATGCAGAAGCCAATGGTGTGCTCGGTAGGATGTGCTCAGCATGCAGGAGCCATGCAGGACCCTACATGCCTGCACGGGTCTGTGGGAGGCTTGGATTGAGCAATGTAACTTAGTTACACAAATGTTATGGCTGTTCTATTTTTAGCTACAGCTGAAAAGGTATAAAATTTTAGCTGTGTATATCAATAAATGGCTTCGTGCATGCAAAAATCATGGAGCCCGTGTGCCCTCAATCGCCAGCAGGGGAACAGCCACGGTGACTGACAGTGCTGTTAATCTGCCTGGCCTGGCAGTGGGAGGTAAGCTTCTTACAAGTGTTTGTCTCCTCAGGAATTCCCCTCTGCTTAACCAGTGATAAAGAGATGATGGTCCATTTAACCACAAAGGCCTCTCTACCAGCTGCCTCTGTATTTATTAGCACAGATTCTATAACACGAGAATAATTTATAGTACAATGCCATATCTGATTACACAAGTGTTTTGTGATATTTTCTGTTTCTTGTGAATTGTTTAATATAAGGCAGCCATGCAGAAATGCTTGGATGTGTGAAGTTAGTGAGGCATTTAATTAAGTAGCAAGAGCCAATGCACTCACAAATGGAATATTGAATATACCACTTATTTCATTCATGGAACAAGATTGCTTGTGGATCTGAAGATGAAAAGACTTGCAGGCAGGCATGTTTCTCTGAATTCTAGAGGTATCATAACTGGTCTGTACTTTGGGTTTGATTTGTAAGTGTCCTAAAGTGGGGGTTTGTGTTTTAACTAGTTTAATAAAGCAAGTCCTTCCAGCAAATCCACTCTTGACTTTGCATCAGCTGGACCAAAAAAAATGCAAACCTCTTCCTTTCTCTTTGCAATTAAAGTATTCTATGCTTTAAAAAAAAAAAAAAAAAAAAAAAAAAAAAAAAAAAAAAAAGTTTTGTGTGAGCTTGCTTTTTGGGTGGGCATGTCTTAACTTTTGGTGGAAGGTGTATTTTGGAGGGGGTGGGTTTGGGGTTTTTTGGGAGGGTGCTTTTTGTTATCATCGTGGGGGGTTTCTTTGAGAGAGAAGGGACTCTTGGTTATTCCTGTTGCCTACAAAAGTGCCATGTGTGGGGTTTGAGTTCACACAAACTGGGTTAATCTGGGACTGCCATAAAGGGCATATGGTCTTGCAGGGAGCATATGGTCTGGAAGAAGTCATCCATTGTAGTGCCCCAGAACCTTCCCAGCTGGTTTGTCCATGGGGTACACTGAAGCGCTCGCTGGGGAAAACTGCACATTACCTGGGGAGGCAGTATCAGACTTCATTATTTGAGCCAGGATGCACAGTTCCCATCATAATCTATTTACTGGAACAGTTTTCCCTCAAAAAATAGCTCAGGAATTAAAGAAAAATCTTGGCACAGAGACCACCTTTGGAAATAATCCATGTAACAGTGAAATTGCTATTTAGGAAGCTTATAGCCTCATGAATTTCATTAACAGTGTCTATTAAATACTCTAAAATTATACTTGAATATCATAGACCATCTTTCCAGTTCCACAGATGTTATTCAGCTGACCTTAACAGGATTACATGCTTGTTTGGTTTTTTTAAAGTTTGGAGAAAATCGTCTCCATGGCTGAACTTTTTCCACTAAATGTATTATTGAAGAGGCTGATGATGTTTGCTGTGATTGTGCACATTAGCTCTGTTTGGCTCATTGTTTGCCTACTCAATGGCAAACATAAGGTTTTGAATAAGGAAATAGAATAGAATTTTATTTGTAAAATCAAGGCAGCAATCTAAAGATCCATGGTTTTTCAGTGCTTGTAAAGTTCTTAGCATAAACACAAATTACTTGGATATTTTTTTGTCCCCATCTACAGTAACTTACATCTCTTCAAATGCTTATGCAGAGTCCTTGAACAGTGATGTATCTATGTAAACAAAATGCAGTGTGGCCTTAGAGATCCTTCTGTATTGGCAGACTTTATAGCTGTATATATGCAAATTAGGATTCAAGATTCCCTAGAAATGCAGTAACTGTGAAAATCTACTGTTATTGAAGCAAAAATAAGGCTCCAAGCTTGTGTGGCAGACCCCAAGATAATTTTCCAGAACCCTCTTTTGATAAGAGGTGTAGAAGAAAAGGAATTCCTCATGTGTAGATATGAGAATTTTGATATGAAAATTCTTCTTTCCATGAATATGAATATTAGTGGGAGGCTTTTTAATTTTCTTTGGCTTTATCAGTACTCATGTTCCTGAGTACTGCAGTGAATGCTTTTGTGAATTCTAATAATGTTTAATAGAAGATCTTAAATTTCTTTTATTGTCCCTGCTGTTACATTTGGTTAACAACTAGTGCAAGATAGGGCCCAAATTTGCTTACTAAGGCAATATAATCCCAGATCAACTTGAGTCAGAAAGGACCTCAGGACATTACCTAGTCCAGGCTCTTACTGAAAGCAGGGTCAGCTACAAGATCAGCTTGCTCAGAGCCTTACTCTGCTGGGTCTTTAAAACCCCCAAGAACTGAGACAAGGCTCCTTGTTCCACTGCCCAGCTGTGCTCATGATCCAAAGAGTCTGTCCTCAAATCTATCTGCCTCTCTCCTGATTCAATTTGTCCTTTATCTCTCATCCTTGCTCCACACATTGGTGTGAGGAACCTGCTTCTGTCTCCCTGATCATCTCCCTGTAGGTGCTGGGGAACTGCTGCCCAGTCTCCCCAAAGGCTTTGCTGCTCCCAGCTGTGTCAGGGCTCTTGGCTCTGGCTTCAACAAGTGTCAGATCTAGGGAGGACAATCCCCTCCCTGGATCTGCACAGCTCAGGGTGCTGCAGGACAATCCCCTCCCTGGATCTGCACATCTCGGGGTGCTGCAGGACAATCCCCTCCCTGGATCTGCACATCTCAGGGTGCTGCAGGACAATCTCCTCCCTGGATCTGCACATCTCGGGGTGCTGCAGGACAATCCCCTCCCTGGATCTGCACAGCTCAGGGTGCTGGGGCCATCCCAGCTGCTGGAGCACACTGTGGGTTTTTGTTCAGCTTGTTGGGAACCAGGATCCAGCTCCTTCCCAGCACAGCTGCCCACAGCCAGCCACTCCTCACTTTGAGTTCTTCCACAAGGTTGTTCCATCCTGATTGTAGGACCCTGCTCTTGCCCTTCTTGGATGAGGACCCTGCTCTTGTCGTTGTTGAATTTCAGAAGCTTTGTGCTGACTCAAGCCACCAACCTGTCTTAAGTCCCTCTGGATGCATTCAAGTCTCTTAACTGGTTTCACCCAGTTTAGACACACCAACCAAGCTGCAAATTTGCCAGGGGTGGGGGGTAAGCTGAATTTTTTTAAGCTAAGCTTATAATAAATTTGAAAAGCCCTAAGAACTTTCTCGTTATGATTTTGGTCTGTGGAAGTGCATGTTTGGATTGTGGAAATGATTGTGGAAATGCTTTCTGAAACTCTTTAAGGAAGTTAAAGTTAGTGCAGCAAAACTTGGGTTGAGAAGTGTGACGTGTTTCCGTGCAGGAGCAATTAAACCACAGCGGGTTTTGGTGGGATCATCTTTGCATGTTGTTTTTCTGTGTGTACGTTAGTTGGTACCCGGAATTGCAGACACAAAACATCTCTCATATATTTTGTGTGAAGGAAATGATCTTCCTATGCAGCATTTCAATTTCATCTGGCATTTTCAGAACAGCCAGGACGCGAAAAACAGCCAGGATGTGTAAGAGCCTCAACATTCCAGTCTTTTGGCAACAGAAAATCCTGCCAAGGAAAACTAGCTAGATACCTAAGCAGAACAAGTCAACAGGAAATAGCCCATGAAAAGGTTTCCAGCAGAAAGCCATTGGGGTTTCTTAGCAGAGTGAGTACAAATTTCACAGATTATATGCTTGTTTAGTCATCAAGGTAAATCTGGGGAAGACAAGATCTCTTAACACTAACACAATTAGCAAATGGTATGGAATTGATCAGTGCTCTGTGTATTACCATTTTGCTTTTAACTCCGACTTTTTTAGATGTTCTTTGCCTGTTGAAGTGCGCTACATTTGCTAATTAACTCCATCTGCTGAAAGTCTGGTCTGGTAGTTTAAGAATATAATGAGTTGCTTTATTAAAAAATTGTGCTTGAATGTGCTACTGCTGGTCAAAACAAAGAGAATTAAAGGTGAATATATCTTGGAAATATCTTTATTGTGCAGGTGATGTTAACATATCTTAACCTATTTTATCTATGGTTCTCCACATTTGAGATTTATAGGAAATGGTATGCCATGCATTCATTATGCAAAACATTAAATTTAACAGAATAATCTTGATCACACCAGTCTTTCTATGTAGATCATGTTAAGAAATTTAAATAATCCCACTGAAAGCATGAATGGACTTGAATTTTGCAGCTTTGAAACTTAATTGATAATATTGAATCCCAAGAAAATTTCTGACTTATTTTTAACTCTGGCTTCTTCATTACATGTACTTAATTGTAAATCAGAAGTACATTTTTAAATACTGAATGTTTACTGTTCAAGGAATCTCTATGCCTGCTCCTGCAGAAGCCACAAGCTTTCTGCCATGATCATAATTAGTCTCATGCTGTCGTGTTGTTAATAAATGGAATTATGTTGCACTTCAATGGAGTTTATAGCCAAGCAGTAGATTGTATAGCCTGACATGTGGACGACAGGCAATTGTAGTTCACCTAATAATCTGGATGGTTGTCCTAGGGTTCAGCTTTTTACATCCTGGGAGACTAAATGCTGCAGATAGAGAATTAGGAGAGAGGATGCCATGATGACACATCTAATGATGAGTAAGTGGCTAGGTGAGGGATCCTTCTGCCACCCATGCTGATAAAAATGTTTATCAAAACCAATGGAACCCCACTAGTAGGAAATACTGACTTTTTCTTGCATCCATATCTGGTTTTCAGCAGAACTGAAAAGCACTTTTTCTAATCTGTAAATACCTATGCTTAGAAATTTTCACCTATCAAAATTTTCTTCAACAAAACTGAGGTTTGTTAACCTTCTTCCTGCTGTGCCACTGTTGTGCCATAAGCTTTCCAAAATATTTTTATAGTTGAAGAGAAGCTGTCTTTCCAAACATTTGCAGATGTCAAGTGTTTCTACTTGATATTCTAGTGTAGAAATATGCAAAAATCCATTGTGAAGACCTGCTGAAGTAATCCAGTTATTAATGTGGGTAGTGCAGACCCTTTGTGTTACAAGGCTGCACAAAGAGCTGAGCTGTGCTAGTTGCAATGACCCTCAGGTTTTCCTGTCACCTGCTGCTTTTCAGGATGGCTTCTGTCTTAACCATACATTTTTGTGTCCTTCCTCCTTCCTTCCTACATATCTTGTAATGCAGTCAGGGTTAGGAATATTCAATATGACCACCAAACCACGTATTCACATCATTATTGGAACTTGCCATCCTATGAAGGTTTTGGCAGTGAAGACTTTGCACAACTCTTTAGATTGCCTACATGAGTATGAACAGCAGGGTCCAAGAAAGGATCACTTGGTAACCTGAAGGTGTTGGGAGTTATTTTTAAAATCTATTGTCGGCCTGATTTTAGTCCTTTTATTAGTATTTAATAGCATTGTCCCTATTCCAAACAGAATATGTTATATACATGCATCTCACATATAGATATGTCATATATATTTGTATATATAATAAATGAAATGCTCTTCTACACACAGGGTAAAATACAGTTGCCTTAGCCACTGGTATTGTCCCCTATGAATATCACAAACTATTTGTCAGGATCTAGTCTTCCTAACTGAATGGAAATCTGACACTGTCAGGGTGTGAAGACTAGCAGTACTTGCAACAAAATAAGTAGAGTTGGTGACAAGCACACAATGTTCTCTCACAAAACTACCTGCTATCTGCTCTTAGGATTTTATGATTAATCTACCTAATTCAAATTGCTCCTTAATCACTGCCAGAGTTCATTAAAGACACACTTAAGCTTAAAAAATCCTGTATCTGCAACAATTTATTAATCTCTAATTAATAAAAAATAACTAAACCTTGGGGAGCTGACCTGGACTGTAACCATTAAGAAAATCCTGTCTGAAGCAGATGCAGCTGTAACTTCTTTTGTTTCACTGAAAGTGCCTGGATGGAAAATAAACTCAGCCTATGCAGTTGAGTTTGAGGAGATCATTAGGTTGAAAGTCATTGTGCAGATTAAAAATAAGACCCACAGGTTCCTTATGTCTGATGTAGCCTGGCTGTATCTGTATACACCTGCCCTAATGTCCTTTTGTTTCCTGGGAATACAATCCTTTTTATCAAAAACATGAGTAATTTATATGCTACACCCAGACAACCTCTATTGACTTCTTTAAAGTCATGCAGAGAATACATCTGGGTATCCTCTGCTTCAGAAGATGTGTGTCTCTTCTTAAAAGTATAATCCACAGCATTAGCTACCACAATGGATTGTAAACATGCAATTTATCCAGACCACTCTAGCTCATTGAAAATTCTGGCTATAAATATATTTCTGGTAACTGAATATTCAGATATATATCTAATGGAATTTTCAGAAGTGCCTAACTGGCTCCTTCCCATTGATGTCAAAGGAAAACAAGTGCTTTTGGAGCACTACCCTTCTGCCAGAAATTTTTATTATTAATTGAAAACAGCTCAGGTTATATATTATGAGCACATTTCAGTTTGGCTTCCCGAAGTGTCTCCATAATATCCAGGCAATACTTATTTGGCTTGACAGAGTTAAAAGGGATTGCACAACCTGAGTAATTTACTGCTTTAACGGGTGCTTAGCAAAGGGTGTGTTGTCTGGCACAGGTTCAAACAGGCACTAATTAGAAAACAATGTGAGGGCAAGGTGATGGCTGAAAAGGCCTTACTTTGCTAAGCTCCATCATGCATTGCTTAATTTTGTCAGTCTTTAAAGAGACTTTTAGAACACTATGGGAACATGCATGGTCAAAATGGTCTTTCAGGGGGAATTTTAACATCTCAAAACAAAGTAGCTGGATTTTAAGCAACTGGGAAGAAATTAAGAGTATTGAACTTAATAAAATTGCAAAGTAAAGGGAATTCTCTGTGTGCCCAAGGTAAGATCACAATGCTCTGACTAATGATTATTAGTTTAATAGGAAAACTAATTGTGAGGGGGAAAAAGTTACTTACCCAGAGCTGGTTTGCATTGTAGATACTCAGAAATGACAGTTCCTACAGTTGGCTTGTGCCTTGTGTATAACATGTAATATTGCTTCTTCTAATTCATCATTAATCTCATCATTTTTATCTTGGTATTTTGTTATCTGGTTGTTTATAATAAAAAACACACTGAGCTATGACCAGGATAACTGAAGGAATCTTAAAGATATCTATGATGGGTTGTTCAATCACTTTTGTTGTGCAATCTGATTGAAGGGAGAAAAGGGGATTTGTGCTGATTGTAAACTTCATCAGTTTTAATGTTAAACATCTAAGAAATCCTAGAAACTAAAAACATAAAGGCTTTTTTTTTTTGATTTTTCCTGTTAGTGCACAGGTCTTTGATTGTTGAGTTCTATATTACAAACTCCAACATTGCTTTGCTTTTTACAGTTACTTACAGAGAGTCAGAAGTACTTGGGTAGGGTCTTTTGGATGGTGGCTGATTTTGTCATGTCAGATGTGACACATAATTGTGTGAGAATGCTGAGTAAATTTTTCTTTTGGATTACTGCAGCTGCTTTCTTCAGATATGGGTGTGATTTTTTGCTTTAGGCTTTTTATAAAGCAATTGTAGCTCGGGTCTTTTTGGAGCTGTTTCAGCTCCGCTGAATGATTTGAAGGAAA
Organism: Haemorhous mexicanus; assembly: GCF_027477595.1. Classification (NCBI taxonomy): domain Eukaryota; kingdom Metazoa; phylum Chordata; class Aves; order Passeriformes; family Fringillidae; genus Haemorhous; species Haemorhous mexicanus. The sequence goes on along the minus strand of NC_082352.1, from coordinate 9,574,227 downwards.
ACTATTGACAAAACTGTATTTCTTAAGAATAGCCTCAGCCTGAGCTCTGAGTGAAACCTCCAGTCCTTTCCAAGCTGAATGACACTGAAAGGACAAACAAAAAGAAATAAGGAAGAGGGGGAAGTGCTCAGAAACTATAATATTTATATGTCTCCTTTGAATGGTTTTGGCTTTGGAAAATGTAATCCCCTGACCAGACTTGCCCAGTGGGCTCTCAAGACTTAGACTTTGGATCTTTCCTTCTCCTTTTGCCTTTTACTATAAGAAAAAGCAACAGTGCAGCCTCCTGCATGTTAAATCAGTACACAGACCAGTAAAGCTGAGAACAATACATGTGCAGAAGGCTCTGGGAGTGCAGCACTGAGGAAGAAAAATGTTAATACTCAAGACAAAGCAGGTTTACATGGGAAATGGAAATTGTGCTGTTTTTTCAGCTCTATTACTCTGTGTAAACCTGGCAAAAGTTTGGCATGCCCTGTAAGGGGACTGAGCAGCAATCTAGAGAGAGGACAATAGTACAGCAGAAACATGGTGAATAAATGTGTAAGGTGCCTCTTGATCTCTAGGGGAGCACAACACTTTTTCATGTCTGTATAGATCAGCCCTAATTTTTTTTTTTTTTTCCTAGGGGCTTCAGTTGTTAAGAGTGAGATCAGTAGATTTTGTCCCACGTTTGAGGAATGTAAATATTGTTTGAAATATTTGGTTTCCTTCAGTGCATTCCATCGCAGAGCATCTTGTTTTGCTTTTGCCTCTCCCACTTCCTTTCAGAATTGTACCAGCAGCCTACAGGCTTGTTCAGCATTTCAAAGGGGCAATATGATTCCAGACCAGAATGGTGTCAACAGGAGACAGTCTGCCCAGTGTCAGGTTTTTTGTAAGTTGTTTCTTTGTTTACGCTGTGAAATGAGAAGGGGGAAAAAAATCAAATTGTGCACAATTGGCTCCAGTGAATGCCAAGAGACAGTAAATGCCTTGTTTATTGCCTGGGGAAGGCTGGTAACTTGCTGACTTTCCATCGAGGCTCCTCCGTAAAGATCTCCCTTGGAGCTGGTTATGCAATTGATGGGGCAGGGTTTTGGCTTCAGGAGCAGCAGGCTTGCATAACAGAGCTTATAATCCAGCACTCCCTTCCCAGCCTGAAAGGACCTTTTTCATAAGACATTTTCTATAACAAAAAACTTCTTCCACATTTCTATACAATTACTGAAATAATGGTACCCTGACTCAAAAAACCCCATTCTACAAGAGATTTTTTTAAACTTGATCTCTTTGTATATAGGCACTTTAAAAAAAATGAATCATTTATACTTTTTTTCATACCATGAAGGCTACTTTGTATTTTATTAGCAGAATTCTTGTTGATACAACACTGAAGAAATTGAATTATGCCAACTAAGCACTTCTTGGAGGCCTTAACACAAATAGGCTGGCTTCTGAGAGCTTAATGTGGCTTACATGACCTACATTTGAAATCATAGGTGACCAAACCTGCAACTAGAAGGTTCTGTCTGTGTAGCTGGGAGAAGGAGGCCTGCATAACATGAGATTAATGCCACAAAGATGCTGTCTGTGGAGATGGCTGCAGTGGTTACTTAAGGACAATGGGAATTGGGATGTCTTGTTCTTTATTGCAGCCTAGGGGCACACATTCTTCTTCCTCTAACAAGAAACTTCCATCTATTATTCTTCTCCTCCCTTCATAACATACACTGCCCATCTCCAGATGCTTGATTGCTGTGTGCATGTTTCTGTCCTCACAGGAATGTATGGATCTCCCTGTCAGCCTGGTGAGAATTCCAGGGCAGCTGATGGGTGGATGTGTGTCACAACCTAGGTCCTCCCTGCTTCATGGCCTGTCTGGGCAACTTTATATGTCAGTATGAGGACCCATGCAGCACAAACCGACCTAAATATTTATATCACTACTTCGTCTTGCAGGTTCTAGGACAAAAAGCAGAAATGTAGGAAAAAATGTGTAAATGAAGTCTTTGGGAAGTGGGAAATCTAATATCCTTTCCCTTCTGTCACTGAACTGCGCCACTGAATCCTCATGCCCAGCAAGAGAAATGTTCTAGCTTGTTACAAACGTGGAGGTTCTCAGGGTACTCATCAGCTATGAACAGGTGACTTGAAAAGAGCTGAAGTTACAAATGCATCTCACTCACTGTCAGCTGTAAGTGCAGATGGCTGGTCTTGCTGAAAATAACTTTGGGGGTGAAGATGTGGTACTGCTATTTCAGACAACAGCAATCAGAATGACTTACATGACATCTCATGAAATCTGTTATTAAGATGTCTGTAGCAGTCATTACTTGCTTTCCTTCCATGAAAGCAGATATGAAAGATGAAACTAAGAAAGGTGTTTAAATATTACTAGTTTCAGATTTTGGATGAAATTACTGAGAATTCTGAATCTGGTTGCTGAAGTCCTTATTCACTAGAGGAGCAGTATGGACAGCAGAACTGGAGGCTTTATAACTGTTGCACAAATATGAGTTGTCATACATTTATGCATTTTTAACCCACTGTCCTCAGGAATTGGACTCTGCCAGCAATATTAGCAGGAAAAGGTTTTTACTGGAAAGCATTCACTGCAGGAAAATTGTTTCTCAACTCTCCATTGTTCCTCTGCTGCCACTACCTTGTCACCATTATTCTGCTGTTTCACACAAATTAATTTCCTTTTCCAATATCTAGATTGTCCCCAGTGAGGTGGTAATCAGAGGGGCTGCTGGTTTTGTCTAGTGGATTCTCTGACACCCAGGGAGATGATTATTGGATCAATCACAGTACCAGGATATTTTCATTTACATCTCTTGGATTCACTAAGCCTGGTCAGTTTGGATTGAATGGCAGGAAAACTATCCTTCAGTGTCCACTTCTTTCAGCTCCCTAAGGGGCTGACAAAAATAATACTAAATCTCCAGCAGGAATTGTTCAGACTCATGTTTTGAAAACTCAGTTTAGTTGTAGCAAAAGAAAACCTCTGAGATGTGGCATGGGCAAATTGAAGTGAATTCTGAGATTATTTTGGATTTTATTATTGAAATGCATTTGTAATATCAGCTGCATATAAATCAGGAAGTGTGTTTAGAGGTTATTCATGACAGTTAAATCTTTTATGAGGAACTGCACATTTATAATTTGGGGCTACCTAAAAGGCAAAATATGAGTGCCTGTACACAACCTGGCTGCCCTCCACTAAGCAGCCCTAGAGTTAAATCTGTGAGAAACTGGAACCAAGCAAACATTCTGTTTATGCAATCTATGTTATTTAATGAGCTACTCACTCTGGAGTTATTTGATCTTTGACAGTTTAGGGGTGGGGATGGGAGGTAAAGTTGCATTCTTACTGGAAAAATCCACATTGATTTCAGAGTTTTCAGCTGAGAGAAACGTGGGGTCTAGACTGTTGTATAGCAACACATTCACCAAAATGTTGTATGATTGCTATTCCAGTTCTTACAGTAAAAAAAAGTTTTATGAATTCAATTTTAAATTCAGCCTTTCATGTTCTGGAAGAGTCTGGAAAAGCTAATCATGAAACCAAAACCTATATCTGAAACTCTGAAATATCAAATAAGTTTCATAGACAAGACTTACTGAACAAGAGAACTTTCAGTTTTACTCTTTTAAAAGCCTTCAGCACTGTTTGTCTGGCTCTTTAGGCAAAAAATGAAAACATTTCCACTCATCTCTCCTTGAAATTGTTCCATTGAGCTCAGGAGCAAGGCCAGAGGGGAGCACAATGCATACAGCTCTAGAATGACAGCTGTGAATTAAACTAGAAACATGTTATGGGTATTACAATATTTATACTCTATACTAGCATTTTTTATGAACACCACTATTAATGACTGAAAAACAATATTTTTTTTTCCTTAGCTATGGGGTAAAACCCTTTCTGTAGACTCAGTAAATATTTCTGTGAGGTAAAATTAATCTAGAACAGCTACAGCCTTGCAAGAAGCTCAC